>NC_056738.1:292981908-293219408 GCF_019279795.1 Protopterus annectens | reverse complement strand
CTGAATTGTAAAAATAAAACAAGTGAGAGAGTGTGAGAAAGAGGTATGAATCCATCAATAAAGTAGTAATAACTCCTGAATAAAGTATACTGCAGTCAGTACAGAATGAAATGAATGTGACAGGCAGAACCAAACAGCAACATGTGTTGAAAACAGTATTGAAGCTGGAATGTGTGTCCCAAAATCTGGATATGTTGCTCTCAGTCTACAATATGCAGATAGTATGGTTGTCTGAAATACCAAGCATCCACAGTTGTCTATAGCTATATAAAGCAAATGTAGCAGGATGATGTAGCTGAACAGAGTCAGATATGAATGTGTATGAATAAATATGAAATGTATATTGATGTAGCAGTAACATTCCTATCATCAACCTGAAGTAGTTATCACATAGGAAACTGTAGGCAGAATTGTAGTGTGTATATATCTGCAGCTAGTAGAAATGTACAGCATATGTATTGGTATTTGAAGTTGTTACTTAAATATTTCTTCACCCTACCCTATAACCACAAATAATCCATTCCACGTGAAATTGGTATGTGCAATCACAATTAACACCCCTGGACATTTGTCCTGTTGGCTCATACATATTTGCATGTACGTTGATGCATCTGCCCTGTTCATACATCCAAACCTGATGACTTGTTGCCATCAATCAACCCTGCATGTTGTTGGATTGCGTATTGCTGTTCAAATTATGCATGTGTTATGCTTGCTGTTCAATGGCTTGAATTTATGGGTGTTTGGTTAATGGGAATACTAATGCATGCTGTTACAACTTATTCTGAATGGTATTGTATGTTACTAACGCAAACTGTCATAACATAATGCAAAACATAGGATGACAGGGAAGGCGGGTTCCAGCGGACCCACCTCTCCCACCTCAGCTAGCGAGTGCACCTGGCAGTAGTGCCCAGGCTGGACCCTCCTCCGGTGGCCCTGTGCCACCTGTGGGTGTAAGCGCTGCAGGGGATGGGGCTCGTCCCCCCTCTGCAAGTGTGGCTGGAGGAGAACATCCACTCACCCTCCACAGTTGTGCGTAGGGAGATCCGGCACGCTGTGCTTGGGCCCCTATGCCAGCTTGAGGCACGGGTGGCACAACTCACGGGTGTGCCTGCTGCCCGGCCTACACAGCCCCCAGGACAGCCCCATCCTGGGCAGTGAAGGCACAGCGGCAACTGCCCATGGGTGGGGATCTCAGTTCCACTGTTGCCATCTGTGGGCTCATGGGCTCGAGATATCCAAACATCCGTCCCCGTCAATTGTGTAACCCCCCCACATGTGTCATAAACCACCCCTGTATGCGTCTTGTTTGTCTTGTCTGTTAACCTACCCAACCTACCTCCCCAGCTATATCGACTTCCTGTACCAGACATACCACTCTCACCTCAAAAAAAAAAAAAAAAAAAGGGGACTCTGTACCCACAAAAAAATTACACCCCATACATAGCTGCCCATTTTGCACACATGTCTGCTGGACATGTAAACTGGCAATTACAATTGGCTGTACAACAAGTATTATTGTTGTCCTTACACCTCTCTCAGGGGTGGAAGGTTTCAAATGTCACACCAAATTACAAACATATGCACAGCTGTTGCTGATGAAGAAATGGGTAGCTATGGGCCTTACCTACATCCCTCCTGCAAAACCTGAGCTTGTTTTCCTACTGTCCTACCCTCTTTGTGACCCCTTTTTCACCACTTTCCTATCTCCCCATTTTCTTTTCTTTCAAAGAAAATAGCGCGGGTGTGCGCGAGAGTAAGCACTTTTAAGCAGTAGTAAGCGGGTGTGCGTGAAGCTAAACGGCAGTGCGCATGCGTGACCTCCACGCAAACCAGTGCTAACCCGCTTACAACTGCTTAAAAATGCCTTAGTCACTCTGTATGACAAGGCCTGTAGTTTTCTCAGCAGCAAAATAAAACACCTCCCTGAGTCTCGAACCCAGGACCTTGGAAACACTAGTCTGCATGACTTACCACTAAGCCATGAGTGCTATACAAGAACATTGTGCTGAAAGAAATATATCATAAAATAGTAGGAATTAATTTAAAGGGAATATACAAGTCTAGTACACAAAGCATGTCATGTATATTTACTGTCAAATCTAGTGGATTTGTAAAATAGTACTGTGTGCTGAGAAACAGTCATGCTAGTTGGTAGCTACTAGGTAATACTGTCACAGTAGCATCTGGCAAGCCACACACATACTCAGAGCAGGATAAACACAGCCATAGTTGAATAGTTAAGAGTTCAGACATAGCAACTGTGACTGAGTTACAGGGATGTCCCTGATGTGAAAGCAAATGTCCACTGTGCCCCACTGACACCCTGCCAAATGTACTAACAGTAGCTTACAGAACAACATGCATTGCAGTGTCTACAACACAGCCTGAAATATGAGAGACATACCAACCCTTACACTCACAGAACAGTGTCCACAGCAAACCAGCATGGTCCCCACCCTGATAATCTGAAAGGGCTACGCCTACCTAACAGACCTTTTTATAGCACAGGCCTGTAATCACAGTGAGAACTGCAATCACTACACAACAGGCTGCATGCAATTAGTAAATGCTGGCTAACAATTGGTGCAGAGGCCATCACATGGACATGTGCAGATACCTACAAAAGCATCCTGTACTCCCAGTCCACACATGCAATACTGTCATTGCACCCACTGGAGGTAGAAAGAGAGGGAGAGAGAGAAAACAAAAAAAAAAGAAAGAAAGAAAGAAAGAGAAAGAAATAACAAACCTGAAACAACAAAGCAAAGAGGCAGACAGCAGGCCAAGCAACTGCAAGCCTACACAAACACAGGTAATGTAAAGTACTACTATAATACTCTACATACTGTGAACCCTCCAGATGTGTTACTGGTCTATATCTATGTATATGAGGATTTGCATAGGGACGGGGACATACTGAAACTGTCACTGAAGGCTCCACATACATATGTATGTGATGGTAGCTATGTGCACATAGCAATGTAGGTTGTAGTGCAATGTACAAGTAGGTGTACAGTAATATGTGTTCAGCAGTACGTTACTGTGTGTATACATATGTGGACCTAAAAAGGAGTATATATATATATATATATATATATATATATATATATATATATAAAACATGTGTATACATATGTATATTGAGATATGTATGTATATATATATATATATATATATATATATATATATATAATATGCATATGTGTATACATAGATAGAGAGGGATGTAGAAATACATAGACATATATAGTTTCACAGTGGCATAGTTTAGTACTAGGCTATCTGCAGACAGTGTATAGAATAGATTTAGAAACCTGCGCCTCTGTATAGTAGTGACACAGTGAAGACCCCCCTACATAATAGCATTAGTGTACTGTGCCTCTGTCTAGTAGTGACACAGAGAAGACCCCTGCTGTAAACCTATGATCTCCCATCCACTTGTCAAGAATGCACATGAAGAGTGTCAGGGAGGGTCTCTGCCTAACATGAACTGGGATCCTATTCCACAGTATGGGAAGCCTCTTAGTGATGGATCTGTCCCTACAGTATGTCCTATTCATATGTGTGCTGAGGTTTAAATCCATAGCTGTCGTGCTTCTGATGGATTTGGATTGTATGAGGTGGAACATGTCCATCACTACCAGATTGGACATGGCCTACTACATCAGGCACAGATCACCCCTACGTAGGCAGTATGCTATGAAATAGAGCATGAGTTACGTTAGCCTAGCAGCATATGACAGTTGTTGCAGACCCTTGATCCTCCAGGTGATGTACTCATGGGGTCCCCCTAGCTGTTGCAAGTGCCAGCTGAGGTACATACCAAATGGGGCATAGTACACAGTCATGGGCCTGATAAGGGAGGAGTATAAGGGTACAATGACCCCTTTTGATGTGGATGTGAATCCCTTCATGATAAGGTGGGCAAGGTAGGAAGTCCATCCAACCACTTCAGCAATGTGGGTGTCAAATGAGAGGTCAGCATTGCACAGTGTCACCAGGTCTCCAATTACTTTGTCTGTACTCAGCAGGTTATTGTCTATGTGATAATATGTAGGTACCTTGTCCATCCAAAAGGGTATGAGTATACATTACGTGGCATGCAGTGTCAGGCCATGACTCCGCCACCAGTCATTGGTGTCCGTGAGGCCTGTCAGTAGGATGTATGTTTCAGCAGGTGTATCGCCTATGGCGCCTAGTATGCAGTCATCTTTGAACATTGTCAGCCACTACCCTCCCATGTCTGCTTCCACATCTGAGAATGATATGCCGAGCATGAGCAGTCCCAGGACAGAGCCCTGTGGGACACCACATGTGACTGGCTCTGAGTCTGACATGGCACCAGTGAGATTGACTATAGGGTTTCTATCCGTTAGCTGGTTTGCAACCCATCATGTGACATATGGATTTACATGTCAGCTGTTGATCATGTCTATGATGGCAGAGTGTGGTATTGTGTCGAATGCTGTAGGCAAGTCCAGGTAGGCTGTATGGACCGCTATGCCCTCAGCAATGGCTACAGTGACTCATTTGAAAAGGTCAACCAGGTTCATAAGGCAGGATCTGCCCTCTACAAAGTCAAACCGGGTGGGATCAAGTGTTTAAGTCCCCAATGTCTCTGTGTATGGGTACCATAATGATCCTTTCCATAGTGTTGCAGACCAGGCTGGTTAAGCTTATGGGGTGGTAGTTACCAGGGTCTGTAGAGGTGCCTCCTGTGTGGAGTGGGACTACTGTTGCTGTATACCAGTGTCCAGGTACATATGCTGTAGTAACGCTACAGCTGAATAGCATGAAATGTGCATGTATAGCTCCTCTTGCAGTTCATGTAGCATGCAACCTGCAATACCGTTGGGTCCCATTGCTGCTGTGTTTACAACTCCGCTGAGGGTGGTTCCCAGCTGGACATCTCAGATGACAGGGAGGTTACAGTCAGCTGGGATAAGTAATTCCACATGTGTGGGTGAGGGGGTGTAAAAACCTGCACTGAACCTGTCTGCCAGACTGTTGGCATTATCTGTGTGTTCAGTGTAGCGTATGTCACTGTGAACTAACTGTGAACACAACTGAGGCTTCCCACCCAGGTGTGTAACATAGCAGAGGAAGGCCTTGTGGTTATCTGTAGTGACCATAGCGATGTCCCTCTCATTGTTGGCCTTGCATGTTTGAATAACAAAACCTATCTTTCTACTACTGCTGATGAGAGATGCCATAGCTCTATGGAAGTATGCTCTGCCGTGCAGTAGTCTGTTGTTATACAAGTTGTTCATTGCTGGGGTCCACCAGACAGGACGCCTGCCCTTGGTGGAGAGGGTCATGGTTCCATTTGTGATTGCATGATCCATGCATTCTTGGAGATGTCTGTAGAAACATATGTGAGGGTGTCTGCATTGTGGGAAGTGGATTACACTGGCCCAGTGGGCATTAAGGATACCAACTCAGTTATAAGACGTGTAAAGTTGGCATGTGAGAGGTTTCCCACTGTAGTCTGTTGTGTTGTGGGGGAGGTGGGATATGTATATCCAGGGTGATTAGTCTGTGATCAGATGTGACTAGTGAAGGGTATACTTCCAGTGTGTAGCACATTGTCCCCATGTTTGTGATGATCAGGTCTAGTATATTATCTCCTGTTGTGGGAGAGGTGCCTAGCTGTTCCATTGCATTTGACATAGTGAATTCTGGGAACCTTTGGGCTAGGGTGTTTGGGGTAGAACAATGCACCCAGTGTATGTTAGAGTAGTCGCACTATCCCAATATGATGGTGTGTAGTGGGACAGTCATATCCTCCAATGTCTACAGGAAGGCCGACTGTGGTCCCTGAGATCGGGAGGGTGGTCTGTAACATGCTACCAGTTGTATAACAGGTTTGCCTATGGTTATCTGCACCTGGATGGTCTGTGATGCTTCATGTGTTGCCACTAACCTGGAGGTGTGTGTGTCCTCCATGAATATGGACACACCCGCTCCCTTTTTGTTTTGTCCCGAGTCCTGGGGCCAAAATGCATGATACAGGGTATAGCCTGGTACCGCTGGTGTGCTCTCAGGAGTTTTGAACCAGGTTCTCACTTACTGCACAGACATCGAGACTGGTAGAATATGTATATAAAGATATATGTAATACACACATACATATATAGATATCTGTAGAGACTTACACATATACAGATAGATCTGACTGACAACAGATATGTCTGTATATGACTATCTCTCACTCTCTGTCCCACCCCCTCACACTCACACTCACCCTGTGTCTCTCTCTCTCTCTCACTCTCTCCCCCTCTCTCCCCACATCTATATGTATATATCTACATCTATATATATATATATATATATATATATATATATATATATATATATATACATATGATATATACATATATACAAACAGATATCTATCCATATACAGATATAAATATATCAATACATATATATATATATATCTATATATACATATATATAGACTGTGTAAGGCACATATGTGCAGATGTCTTGCTACAGGTGCCTGGTGTCACAGGCATGGAGTGAACACCAGTGTGGATACTGGAGTACCATACCCCATTCAAAAACACTGACACCAGTAACCACCACATATGTACATGCCTGCCCACCACTGCATGTGTCAGGGGGGGAACAGGGTCAACAAGTGTACAATAGGCTCCACATCGATATACACAGTGGCACACTAGTCCTGTAATACCTATACATGGAATGTGTCAGCGGACATGGTGTGTCAGCTATGGACATGTAGGTCACTGTACCCCTCCACACCCCACAATGTCCTACATGGTATGTACCTCCCATGACAGCTACAGATATGGTGAAGGACACAGACATATGCAAGTAACTGTGTCAATGCACTCAAACACCACAGAGCACACACAGACTACCTACATAGAGGTTACCACTGCTGGATATACATAGTTCGGTCACACCCATGGCAGTTGTCTCCCAACCATGGTAACACCTCCAACATCCACAACACAAATTACCTATGTCTGTCATCCTTGTCACTGCAGTATAGAGCACATGGTGGAGGTACAGGACCCTACTCACAGATATGACATACCCTGTAGTAGACCACACAGAATTAAGAAGCAAGCCTCCCCATGAGTAGATGTCAGACATACCCCTGCTGAATGTCATGCTGATAGGTAATATGCCATATGAGTCACCCTGTGTAACTGTTCGTAAGGAGCAGGTACGATCATAATACATGTGTCACAAGGGGCAGGGTAGCATAACAGTATGCTGCTGTAGGCCCTGGGCCAAAAGCACACTACCTACCTAGGATGCAATGCACACCCATTAACACATTGCAAACGGAATATGTGAGGTGGAATGAGTGTGCTAGTGACTGGGTGCATATTGTGTACTGGTGTGATTGCTCACCATGACTGTCTGTCTGTCATGGTAGTGTGTGTCCTTGGTGTGAGGCCAGAGACAGGTGTGTGGGGTATAGTGATGAACACATACTACATTGCCATATGTTGTGCTGTGTTACCGTGTATGTCACTGTGGTGTAGGTAGGGTTATGGCAAGTAAGAGTAGTGTGCAGTACCAATGAAATATGTAACGTGCATTGTGTGCAGTGCATGGGCTGATAATGTTCCCCACACAGTACCTTGATTCAAACCCCCAGTGTGAGGTTGTATATTGTACCTGAAACAGTGTGTTGACTGCTGCAGTATACTAGTCTGTTGTATGGAGTGTGCCAGGTACTGTTACACAGTTGTCGGATGAGCACTGATATCTGGTCATGTACATGTGTATCCCCCAATAGACAGACAGATGCTATATATGGTGCCTAAGTTATATCACTGCAGTCAAGTCTAATGTGTATTATGTGTGCTATAGTCTGCTGACAGATATTGCCTGACATATTTCCCTTCTCCTTTTCAGGGACATGGTTCACCAGCGGAACCCAGTCTACTCCGCTGCAGAGAAGGAGGAGATACACCAGAGCCTGGTGTGGGATTTTGCTGTACTCTTTTCCCACACCAGCCAGAACCAGCAGGAGAGGGCTGCACTGTGGCAAGACCTGGTCCATTGGGTAAATGACATAGGCACACATAACCAGACATATGAGCAGGTACGCCATCACTGCAGTGATTTAATTAGAAATGTCCGTCAGTGTGCGTCGGAAATCCACAGGCAGCAGCTTGCCACAAGTGGTGGGTTGGCTAGACATCCCCCCCTCACCAGACTGGAGGGACTACTCCTGAGTGTTGTGGCTCCAGCACAGCAGCAACAACAACAGCATACATGTGTAATGATGGAGGCTGGAGCCACACAGCAGCAGGACACAGAGCGTGCAGGTAACATGCCATGTGTATAGTGACCATTCTGTACACTGTTAGGTTATGAATGTGTGGGGTGTGTCCTCGATTTGTAGCTGTTATCTTGGTAATTATTATGCATTAGTGATAACCTCATTATCTGCAGTACACCTGTGGAAGCTAACTGTTGCACTACTGAACTGTAACATGCCCACAGTATCAATGGCACAGTTGGGCCCACTGACGATAAATGTCTCTTTTCCGCAGGTCCCTCCAGTGTAACAGCAAGGCAGCCTATCCATGCTGGTGAGTGTGTAATACCATTACCTTCACTACTCTGTATACTAATAGTAATAATAGGCTGAAGCAGTAGTGCTATGTGTTTGATTGCAGGTATGTTTGTGTCTGTGGGTTGATATCTCATATACTGAGGTGTGTGCATGTGTGCATGTGCCCATGTGTGCATGTGTGCATGTGTGCATGTGCCCATGTGTGCATGTGTGCATGTGTGCATGTGTGCATGTGTGCATGTGTGCATGTGCCCATGTGTGCACACATGCACACATGGGCACATGCACACATGTGCCCATGTGTGCATGTGTGCATCAGTGGTGGCATTGTGTACGCATTGTAAACTGTGTTTCCTGTCTTACTCCCACAGGTTCTAGTGCTGCTCTGGTGTCATGCAGCAGGGAACCTGAATCAGCTGCTGTGGATAGCGATGATGATACCTGTGTAATGGCGCAGGTAGGTATGCCAGGGTCCGTCATTGGTCAGCCAATTGACACTACACAGCTATCGACCCCATCAATGCGCACAGTCATTCTGCCAATACATCCTTTGTCACCAATGTCCCTAGGTGATGGACAGGATACAGTGGGCATTGACCAGGGTAATGTGGTACTGGTGGCACATGCATCCCCACACTGCAGCCATGGCCAGGGCCCTGACATGGTACCACACAGGCAGACATCCATGGGTTCTCGTGAGAGCATCCGTGGGTGTACCACCCCTGTCAGATGTGCCCACAGAGGTCTTTCAACCCCAGCTATGTTTCGGGCTGTAATGCAGGCACAGTCACGTATGGAACGGTACACCAGACAGGGTCTGAGGGAGCTGAGAGCATGTCGCACAGCCATGAGTGACAGTATGTGTGATGTTGCAGCTGCCATCCGCAACTTCACCAAGGTCATTGACAGACGTTGGGGGGACACATTAGATCTGTTCCACAACTATGTGTCCATGAGCCAGGGCAATGGTGGACAGTTAAGGCATCGATGTGGCCGTATGCCAGCAACAGAAGCAGCTGGCAGTCGTTGCGGATGACAACAGGGCCGCGGCCACTCACATATTGCCAGCAGCAGCCCCAGCAATGCTGGGTCTGTGCTGTCATCGGACCGCCCCAGGAGACCACGTGTGCGTGGTGCTGGACAGTCCCAACAGGGACCTGTCTCCAGTCAATGAACACCTGCTTCTGATGACAGTACCCAATCTGGAATGGTACCTGATATGGTCTGTAGCACCCCTGCCAGGCACAGGTACAGTGTCCGTGGCCACAGATAGTGATCTGTATGCCCTGGCAGGTACAGTCTGCAGCTGTCCACAAACACCTGTATATGGCAGCCATGAGGTGGGACTGTGTGCATTCATACACACATGCAAAGTGATAACACCTAGGGCTACCGCATACACGCACACACTGCATCAACATTGCCCCATCTTGTACTGCTGTCTCTCACCAACACACACACACAGACATGTCAATTGGTTGTATCAGTGGCAGACTCAGGCATACCAGGTACACACCCTGTGCATATGATGAAACTGTGCCACCTCCTGCAATCTGTAAGATCGGTGCAGGAACAGGTTAACATGGTGCTGATGCACAGGGTGACTACATAGATGTATTTTAATAGTATGATGTTGACAATAGTACAGTGTAATTATAGCATTGCGGGTATATACCAGCATGCCTGATGCAGTTACAGTATGAATGTCATTGTATTGTTTTGTACACCCATAATAATTACCACAGTGTTCTGTCTGCACATCTTTGCATACTGGTGGTGAGGCTGTGAAGGGATGGCCACCTACATAGGTAGCACAGGGGATACAACAATGTACAAACTGATACTCAATGATGGCCATGTCAACTGCGAGTTGCATGCTGTCCACACACGACTTTGCAATGCAGATGTTTCAGGATGTTGATATCTGTGCAGTACTACACAGCAGGTTCAGGGCTCACAAGAGCACACTAGCACTACAAGGTCACACCTCATACCATGCATAACAGCACCAAAACACAGAACTAACTATGGCAGGAGGGAGAGTGTCCATAGATGTCAAGGATACTGTGGTGCCAGGATAGGTAGCATACATCATACTACGTCTGGAACTGCTGAGTGAGGGCTCAGTGTCTGTTATTTGACATGTGTATTATTACAGGTATGAGCACTGGGTATCAGGCCAGTTATTCAACATTACGAAGGTACGTGGTCTATACACTTGTGGGGGTTGCGGCTGGACCCAGCCCGTCTGACCTGGGAATGTCTGGGTACTGGCTTAGAGTGCCTGCATATATGCACTGTTATATACTGGAAGTCATACACCTTGTTTGTTGTAGCATAGTCTACATACAGGCCTGCTGACTGTAGCTTTGTTTGTATGCATGTTTGCCTGTTATGTTGCTGAAACACTGATTCCACATGCGGTGCAGATATACAGTGCCTCTGTGGATCCCTAGTAACATCTGTGTTGCTTACTGTACTGATGTCCATGTGTCACTTGACAGAACATCACTGTTTGTCCTGTTTGCATGTAGCTTGCCTGTAACACATCGCATATGACGTACCTCACATTTGCTCAAGACAGCATTCATATATGCCAGCACTAACAATTCAGGAGCACTACACCGTCACATAGTCACCTTGAGTACCTTGTTCCCCATTGGCCTTATGTGTCGTTACTTAGTATAGGAGTCACAATGCTATGGTAGAATGTGCAAAGGTCACTTGTCGATCTACTCTCAGGTCCAGTTGGTGAATCTGTAAGTCATGTGGCAATGTTACAGCTGCCTCATGTACACAGACAACCCTCTCCCCTTCCCATACATGTACAATACATGTGAGAGATGCAACCACATAGCCAAACTGGGGGCTAAGCTCTGTTTACACAGCACTGGCATTCCCTGTCAGGTGGAGTGGGATACTACAGTGAATACAGTACCAGTCTCCCATAGACCTGCCATGACCACAATCCAAACACAGACACACACAGGTACATTATTGGGCTCTCAGAATAGCATCCTGCCTGAGCAGCTGACACCTGCAAAGCAGACACACAAGCACACATTACGCCAGAGCAGAGCACATGCGACACATAGCTCACAAAACCTATGTGCCAAACAGTGTCAGGCCATACGGCTAGACAACACACCTGCTACGGTTGTATGAGGTACCTCTATTGACACGTACATGGTGGTCCTGCTCCCAGTCTGAACAAGGTGACGGTCATGCTAAGCTGTCCATCGGGCACTATGATCCACCACATAACACAAGCAAAGCAGTCACTCCAAGGTATGTAGCAGTATGACTCAGTCATTGTCTGTGCCAGTGTGTATGACCTCTGACGCACCTCCCTGGACTTCATGTTAGGGGACATGGAGGGGCTCTCTGAGGTTGTGGCACAGGCGGGTATGACTCTGGCTTTGGGTAGCATCTCACCCTCACCATGAATGCTGCCACAATATGTAGACAGGATCATCAGTTTCTGTACTTAACGTATCTTTCAGTGACATCCAAAGGGGATCCAATGCCTGTCAGTGTGGGATTACATGCTGGACATGCCACATTGCTTGGGACAGCTTGCATCTATCACCCATGGGCCGTTGTATATTGGCAGAGGCTGTTGCTACACACATACTGCCTTTGTATGCAAGGCTGACATTACATAGCCACCTACACAGGTATCACATGGGATGGGACACTAATAGCAATGCTACTCAACAGCAGCAGTGTAAACCTAAAGATGCATGCAGTGGAAACTGTCCTTAGCATGGGGTACAGCAATATCCGTGCAGTAACAGACTCCTGGTACAAGGCTCCCAGGTGCATACCATCAGTGCCAGGTCATTCCTGATACCATGCTTGTCATCCCCTACCCATGCACCAAAACAGAACGGGGGGGTGTATCCAAAGGCACCTCAGATACACACACCCCCAGGTTGGTGGCACTGCACAAAGCATCAGAGTCTCTCCATGTGCAACACACAGTGGGTTAGACTGCCTTCAAGTTCATAGCCTGGCACACATCACACTCCCATACCCAGGAAACCCACTTGGCCTTCCTGACAACACTGGGAATATGACGGTCTCTGCACACACCATTATATGGTTGTACTGCAACTACCCAAACATACAGTGTGAGCATTATTCTAGCTGCAAGACCCTATCTGAAGGTGTCTTATCATTCATTCCCTGCATTGCTATGGAACAACTTGTTACCACTCCCACAAGTGGTGACAACATGCTGCACCTGTTCATCACCAACATGTGGACTATATGCTCCAGACCAATCATGTATCCCTCGCTGGTGGGATGACACCATCTACAATCCACACTGTATAGTCACATACCACATGCAGCCCCTGCACAGAACACCCCAGTCATACAGTTGTCTGATGCATAGTCCATGTATTCACATGAGGCAGGCTTCGGACATGGGAACTCTTGCAGTTCACAGGTACATATGTGTAGGTGGCACACACATACATCATGTGTGCATTGACATAACTGATATAATGTATGTCGTGGAATATTAAGAACAACACCCCACACACATGGACAAACTGTGTGACAAAATTACACATGGCATTTGTAGGATACAAACCCCTACCTAACTATGTTAGATCACTTGTGAGAGTCGCATTAGCAGAGCATGCTATTTGCATTACTGGGGGGATTGCTTTTTTCTGCTGTACTTATAGGGTGCTGACATCATCAGTGTTTAGACAGTGGAATATGCAGCATGTTTTGTGTAGTACTACTTGCCAAAGGGGACTTTTTTCATACACATGGAATTGCACACACTACTTCCCCATACACAGTCACACACACACTGGGCACTTGCAGGATTCAAACCCCTACCTAATTATGTTATGACACTAGTAAGAGATGCATTAGTAGAGCATGCTATTTGCATTACTGGGGGGATTGCTTTCTCCTGCTGTACTTATAGGGTGCTGACATCATCAGTATTTAGACAGTGGAATATGCAGCATGTTTTGTGTAGTAATAGTTGCCAAAAGGGACATTTCTCATACACATGGAATTGCGCACACTACTACCCCATACACAGTCACACACACACTGGGTACTTGCAGGATTCAAACCCCTACCTAACTATGTTATGACACTTGTTAGAGACGCAGTAGCAGAGCACGCTATTCACATTACTGGGTATAATTTCTGCTCCTGACATATGTATAGTGTGCTGACATCATTATGGATGAAGAGGTATGTACATCTGTTAGTATCCATCAGTAAGGGGGAGAGCATATCTATGCATTAACTTTGCACAGGCACAGTGGCCTACTGTACTGTGGAGGCAGATGCCAAATACACTGCGGATAGCCTTCTGTATTCCCTAGGGACAACGATCAGGTATTGCACTCTATGGCCATATGTTTACCTGTCAGATGCACATATTTGTTGCTCATATACTGTTTGTAGGTCTTTATTGCCATAGCCTTCCCTATCTCTATAAACAACGTGTGTACTGTGGGAGATGTTTGCATATAAGTGGGATCCAGTACTTTACTTATGTCTCTGTTATAACTTCACTGTGTGCACTGGGCAGATGTCTGTATTGTGGGAGGTTCCTGTGGTAACATAGAAATGCCAGATATGTGTGTGAAACTGCTGAACTGTGACATGGCCTAAGTGTGTGAGCATGCCCAGTTCACAGTTTGTATGGCTTCTTGACTGCCACATCTCATTTATCTAAGTGTGCGAGCATGCCCAGTGTGACCTTTCCTTATGTTTTGATCTGTGGACCACCACATTTCTGTTTGTGTGTGGATGCCATCTATATATCACATATACAGTTGAGTGTTGGACATCAGGTTGTGTTCTTACTGCCCAACTGCTGTGTCTCTGAACCTAACAGGCATTATGCTGTGCCTGCAGGGTTGCCATGGGATAGTTTGCATACAGTTGTCATCATCCTTTCCTGCTGACCAAACAGTTGTATTGTTGTATAGTGTACTGGTGCAAAACTTTCACTGTGGTGGACAGTATAATCGGTTTCAGTCCTATCACTGCTTGTAATGTTTATAGTGAGCACACCAGACTGGTTAAGGGCCAGTTGTGCAGATATGACCATGTTGCATTTTGTTCAGATATGGACAGCTTAGTACATGATTGTCCGACATTGTTAATGTATTCCACAACTTGTGTGGACAGTGACAAACAATGGCCATGTGCCCTAGTCCATTGGTAATGCTAGTCAGAGAGTGTTGGTCCTTCAACACACATTTACTGGTGTTTGCCATGACATATGTCACGGTTAGTGTGCTGTGCCTCTGTCTACCCATGACATACAGGCGATATCCAGGGTACACCTGCCATCTCCCATCCAGTCATCATGATTCCTCTGGATGACAGTCACTGAGGGACTCCCTGGATATCCTGTAGTGGAAGTTTAGTCGTGAGTGGAGTGAGCTTCTGGGTTGTGGACCAATCAGTACAGCATGTCCTGTTTATGTCTGTGCTGGGGTTCAGGCCTGTCAGCTGCATAGGTCACCAGCATTCAGTGTTTACATGGTACCAAATGTCCATTGATACCAGGTTGGTCATGGCTCTATACATCAGGCACAGTTCACCTCCAGCCAGGCAGTATGGCACTGTGTGGAGCTGCAGTTACTTTACTCAGGTGACACATGGCATCTGTTACAGCTCTGCAATCCTCCTGGTGGGGTATTTATGTGGTCATTCCAGTTGCTGCAGGTGTCTGCTACGGTACATCCCTGAAGGGCCATTGTACACAATTGTGAGGCTGCTGATGGATGACTGGAGAGGCACATTGACCTACCCTAACCAAGCTGTGCTTACCTTCATGATTAGGTGGGTATATGGTATGTTTCTGTAACCACTACAGACACATGGTTGTCACATGCAGGATATGTATCACCTTGTGTCCCCAGGTCTCTTATTGCTCCTGATGTACTTACTGGGTTAACACCTATGTGGTAATTTCTGGCCATGTACTGTGTTTCCACAGAGGTTGACTATACCCTATTCTGCATTTAGCTTGTTGACATGGCTGTGGCACCACTTGTGTGTTTCTATGTGTGCCTTTTGTAGGTTGCTTGTGTCAGCTGGAGGGTCCGATATGGTGGCCAGTTTGTCGTCCTCTGCAAACTTGTTCAGACAGAGTCCTTCCATGTTGGCCTGTACCTATGTGACATATATAGCATACAAGAGGGTTCCCAGGACCATGCCTTGTGGGATGCCAGTTGTACCTGGTTTGCAGCCTGCCATGGCTACAGCATGTCTGCCAAGTCAGTTCTGTCCTTGAGCTGGTTTGCAAACCATCTACTTGCATAGGGGTTTATAGTTAGGCTGGTGAGCTTATCTGTACCACCAACTAGGGTATTGGAAGGGTTTAGCAAGGTCCAGATAGGATGTGTGATCAACATTCCCCACATCACTGGGCTTGGTGCATGTTTCATATGAGTCAGACATGTGTACGGGTCAGGATCTGCCTTATGACAGCCACATTGGGTAGGGTACAATGTCTGTAGGTACCCAATCTCGTTATTCATGGGATCCATGATCATCCTCTACATTACTTTGCCAACCTAGATATTCGGGGTTGAGGGGTGATAGTTTGACATATCCATTCAGGCACCCCCTTTGTGGTGTGGACCACTGTTACTGTACACCGCTCTTTGGGTACATATCCTGTGGTAGGACTGATAGTGCACAGTAATGCTATTTGCTGTTCCATTCTTCTTACAGTACTTGTTGGACAACAACCCAAGACACCATCTGGTACCATTGATGCTGTGTGCTGTGCTTTGTGGATGCTGGCTGTTACCTCAGCATCTGCAATGTCAGGGGGGCAGCACTCTTCTGGGATAGATATTTGGCAGTTTGTTGCTGGTGGGGAGTTTGCAAATAATCTGTTAGGTAGGATGTTGGCAATGTGTGTGGGTTTGGTGTATTGTTTGTGATATTAGAGTGCTGCAGAGCATATCTGTGGATTACCACCATGGTTCCTACCATCAGGTAGGACAGCTGGGTAATAATCCTTTGTGTTCTGCACAATTTGTATCATCATAGGTTCATAGGTTCATACTAGGCTATCTGCCCTGGCCTTGTTTGAGCATGGACAGACTGTGTGTGGGTCTCAACTCCCCTTGCAATGTGCATATCATGCCCACGTAGGGTTTACTTTTCTAGATGTGACACAGGGATGGCCCCCAGTGTACACCTGCTATCTCCCATGCACTTCAATGGATTTCTCTTGTTGAGTTTGTGTGTGGAGCTCAGCCTATCATGGACTGGGATTCTGTTTCAGAGTGTCCTGAGCCTCTGGGTTATGGATCTGTCCCTCCAGCACATCCTATTAATCTATGTGTAGAGGTTCAGATATCTCACTGTGGAGTGTCTGCTGGATTTGGGGTTTCTGCAGTGGAGCATGTCCATTCATTCTGGATTGGGCATGGCCTTGTACTTCAGGCATACATCACCTCTGACTGTGCAGTATGCTTCTGAAATGGGCTGTGGTTTCTTCAGCCAGGCTGCAGATGTCCAATGTTTGGACCCTTTATCCTGTTGGTGGGGCACATTTGGGGTCTTTCTGACTGCTGCATGTGTAAGGTAAGGTACATGTGGACTGGGGCATAGTTGTCACGTATGGGCCTGATAAGGGAAGGGTATGGGGCACAGTGACCTCTGTAGCTCTACATGTGCATCCTTTCATATTAAG
This sequence comes from Protopterus annectens, assembly GCF_019279795.1. Classification (NCBI taxonomy): domain Eukaryota; kingdom Metazoa; phylum Chordata; order Ceratodontiformes; family Protopteridae; genus Protopterus; species Protopterus annectens. The sequence continues at coordinate 293,202,132 of NC_056738.1, read as the reverse complement.
GTTTGCAATATAGCAGGTCTTCCTGGCCACCTTGGCAATGTGTGTATCACATGACAGGTTACCGTCCACTTGTGTCCCTAGGTCCATGACTACTTCTTCCATACATAATGGATTGCCACCTATGTCATACTTTGTATGTGCCTTGTTTGGTATTTGTTGGGACATTCATACTCTGACGTGTCTTCAGGAAGGCTGGCTGGGGTACCTGGGTTTGTGTGTGGGGTCTGTAGCAGGCTTCAAACAGGTACACAGTTTGAGACAGTGTTACTCGCCTGTGGATAGTCCATGCTGCTTCTTGCTGTGGTACCAACCTAGGGGTGTGGTTATTTTTGATAATTACTGGTAGCCACACTCCTATTGTCATGTGTTCCATGTTTTGGAGCTGTAGAGCATGGTATGAGGCATAACCTGATAGTATTAGGGTGCTCTTCTGGGCCTTGCCCAGGTTTCTGTTACGGAACACATATTACCATTCTCCATGCTGTGGTGGGTTTGGTCTGCATGCACCTTGCAGGTTAGACTTCTGGCATTGGATAGCATTACGTCCAGGTTATTATCCCTTGTGCTACCTATGTTGGTGGGTTTGTGTTTCCAGACTTACCTATTCCAGGCACAGTGGGGGTAACAGCAGCCTTTGCCAGTATCTACACAGCCAGGTGTGCTGGGTGCGTGCCATCTCTAGCAGGTGGGGCATCATGTCTTGCTCAGCATGTCAGCCCAGGCTGTCAGCCATGTATTCCCCCTTGCTAACAGCAATACCTCAGCCAATTATTGTACTTGATCTTGTTATCTTCATAGTGTGGCATCATGCTTGGTGAGGGTGAGATGTTAGGTTGGGTCTTCATGTTTGCATATACTAGATGGTGTTACATTGCTTAACACATGGCGATCATGCCTCAGGTGGTGCTGCAAGGCTGTCTCTGTCGGATGCACATACTACACTCCCTGTACATGTTTGAGAGCAGGTTATGTCATTTTAGGCATCCCTGATACTATATGAGTGAGTCAGAAAGGGGTATCATTCCCAGGGTTCCTACTGAGCCAGTGTATGTGCTATGCATTGCCTCTTCACCAAGGCCAGGGCATACTGGGAACTCCTCCTTCTGCCTACTGGGGCAGGCTCAAGTTGTTCCTCCTCTGAGTCACGCTCTGCCTGTGATGGCCTTGGCAATGGTGGGGGGCTGTTTGGCCCGACCCTATGCTGTTCCTGCTGCAGCTGTTTTCGCAGGATCATATTATGTAGCATAGCACATACCATGACAATTTGGGTACATGTAGTTGGTGAGTCCTGCAAGGCTCCACCAGATGTGTCCAGACACCGGAACCGTGACTTGGGCAGCCCAAACACACGCTCTATTACATTACGTGTTTGTGCGTGTGCCTCATTATGGCATTCCTGTTCAGGTGTGTGTGCATTTCTGATGGGTGTCATCAGCCACGGCTCCAGTGCATAAACTGCATCCCCCACTAGGTGTCCATGTGGGATGTCCCCATTAGCAAATGTCTGGTACAGCTGCGTCAAATGCCAGATATGGGAATCATGGTAGCTCCCAGGGCAGCCAGCACACACATTCATTATTATGCCCTGGGCATCACACACGACCTGGCAGTTGATGGAGGGGAAGCTCTTGCGGTTAATGTAGGCCCTACCCTGCTCACCGGCTGGTGCTTTGATGTGTATGTGCTTGCAGTCTATTGCACCCACTACCTCAGGGTATTCCACTATTTGATGGAAGAGACGCATATTGCTGGCCAATACCTCACGGGCATTGGGGAAATATACATGATCACTGACATGTGCTGACATGGCATCCAGGAAATGGTGCAGTACCCTGGAGGCTGATGCCTGTGATATCCCCATCATATCACCAGTTGGTCTCTGGAAGGTACCTGTTGCTAGTATTCTTAGGCCAACACATACCTTGGTTTCCACTGGGATGGGTTCCCCTCTGTTGGTTCTGTGTGTGAGGTGTGGCCTGCACAGCTCAACAATTTGCTGCAGGAGGTCTCTGTCCACTCTATAGCGCTCCACTATCTCCAGCTCATGTAACCCCTGGTAGGTAACCCTGGGCCTGTACACTCTTCTCCAGCTCCTCAATGTGGGTTGTCTGACAGCATTTCCATTGTCACCACCCTCAGCAAGTCTCCTATGTCTCCTTATAACAGCTATGGCAGCCCCTAGCATGTTTGGTCTGAGTGCAGCTTTTTCAGTTTTCACTCCTACTAGCTTACTCCTGTCTTGCAGTATCTCTTGAGAGAAACATACTGCAATGCTGTTTGCAGTGTTTTAAGTGCTGGGCTGGGCTTGTATTCTGCCTGTGTAATTGCCTGCTTCTAATTGTTTTCACCTGCCACCTCTACGGGTATTCCCTGCTAGTTTCCTACTATTTCTTCTGCTTCCTTTTCCTCTCTGTTTCCTCAGGGGGAGCAGCGGGCATACCAGCGAAAACACGCTCACAGTGGCTACCACGCGCGCACACATGCTTACACGGACAAGAATCTGCTTATTCAGGTTAAAACTCACGCACACCAGTGCAAACAGATTTACAGATCTTTACACAGGCTCCTACATGTTACTCTGCCTTACACGCGCGCACTCTGCATTAATCGTGCCTCCCAGCATGCACACGCACGCATGCACATACAGCAAGAAACTTTGGTGCTGGCCACAGTGTACACCTTCCATTTCTTGACTTTCCCATGCTTATCTGTTGACACTCCTCTTTTTCTGCTGTGTGATTGATATGTTTCACATACCACTTTGCTCCAATGAGCTTGCTTTCTTCCTGACATTCCCCCCTGTGATGTCACCTATCTCCTACTCTGTAACTACCCCTTATCTAACTCTTACACTACACGGATTGTACTCATTTGCTATGTGACAGTGTGATTCACTATCCTACCATTCATTTACATAGGATTGCCTACTAATGCTTAGTTACATATCTTACAAAAAACGAAAAACCAAAACAAGAAAGTAACAAAAAAACCACAGGACAGGAACTGGGATGCTGCAAGTTTATTCTTCCGGTACCTCGGCTAGAAAGAAGCCTTCAAAGGAATAACCACTATCAATTTGCTGCATCTTTTATACTAAATACATAAAAAGCAATAAATCAATCAAACAATTACTGCATCAAAAGGTTTAAAGAGACCATACACTGGTAAAAAACACACAGGCATTACATAAAACCCACATTTGTGGGTTTTTAACCTTAATTTTTCAGTTTTATTTAGCACAGCCCATTTGCGCGGGGCTGTGCTGCATTTAAACACAGCCAATCTCCAAAAAAAAAAATTCTTTTTTTTCATGTTTGCATCAGTTTACCATGCCAATGGCCACATATTTGGCCATTGGCATGCTGTCTGTGACATTTGCACACTTTATTTGGAGCTGTCATGGCTCCGTTGTGTTATTTGCAGTAACGTACTCAGTTGTCAACTGAGTACATTTCTGCAACTAACACGACTCTTACACGCGCTGGTTTCAGCTTCATGGATTGCTAATCTACCTCATTTGCATGCCTTTCAGCTGCAAGTGGGGTGATTAGCATATCCACCCCCTGCCTGTGTAAGAGTCGTTTTAGCTTTCTCTTACACGGGATTTCGAGCTGTTCCTGGATCGCGATGGCTGCATGGAGTCTTACACAGCTCTTAGACTCCGTGCAAGCCATTGTGAATCCTGCCCAGTGTTTGTTGTCTGAAAACATGAGAACTGCTGGATGAAATATTGCAGAAATCCCAATATATTTTACATCTAAGAAAATGTATACTTATGTTCTAATTAACTGCCTGATCTTTGCATAAACTAGACTAGACTTAAAAAGTATACCCTATCTTTAGTGTAAAAGTAAATATTAATTTGCAATATTTTATGGGCTTTTTATGTTGTTGTTGCTGTTGTTGAATTAAAAAATAAAAAACTGCCATCAGTTAAATGGAATTTAATTTAGTTTTCTGTGCAACAAACCTGACTACTTACCACTATTATCAGACATAGTTTACCTTGTCTTCCATATAAGCAACCTTCACATTTACAAGTCCTAGTGTTGATACACGTTTATCCATATAGCCTGTAAAGCTGTGTTTCTCACTTCTGTGGACTTCACCTGTTATATTAACATTGCTTCAAATTGCACCCTCAAAGTTCACAGGTTTTCATCTTAACTTGTTTCTACATATTCTGCCTATTTATTTTCTGGGACACATGCTGGCTTTGCATTAGCTGTGATCCTTTCAACAGCAAGAACACTGGTTGAGCAAGCAATGATTACTAAAGTTTCTTTCAGTGCTGCCACATCTTTCCAGCGATTCTTTTAAAACATTTCTTATTACTTTTATCAACTATTGTACTCTTTGATGTTCAACAACAGAAATAGCATTTTCTTGCTTAAATTTATGGACTACAGCTGTAGCTGTATTCATGCCCCAAGATAATTTGAACATGGATTACCATTGTTGTATTTGCTAGTTTTAGAATACACCATGTACATTCTTGTTCTTATACTCTTTTACAGGCCAGAGCAGTACATATGACATCTAACTCCTGTACACTTCTGTTTGCTGTTTTGACTGTTAAAGCATAATGCTTTTAAAGAAGTTTGAATATAGCTGCCTTCCTGTATGTGACTATTCTTGATTCTGCACATTGTCCTGTCAACATTGCTTGCAACGTATGTCCATGATTCTAGTCCTGCACTATGTTAACCATACCTCTCTCAACCAGTTAGCTCTCAAAATCATAACTGGGGACCATCAAAAATTATAGGAGTAAGTGAGTAAAGCTGTTCTCTTGGCAGCTGCATTCTATAAAATTAGGACCCTTGTGGTCCTAAAATATGCTCATCTACATAACCATAAAAATGTTTCCTTATGGCATTGTAACAATTTACACATGCCCACTTTCATACAGTACTGACCTGAACAAATCCAAGGAGATGGACAGAAAGCAAGGCTTGTTTTTGCATAATAATTTATATTAGCAAGCACTAGACCACAAGCCCTAATGCAACCTGAGGAATAACTGTAACCACAATGGGCAGCTACCATATATGTACTTCAGATTTTCAAACTATATACATTTCCCTACATTCAGCACACAACTTAGGTAGCATCAGTTTACACATTTATATATATTTTTAAATACATTTTTTATCAACATTAAGTGTCCAATATGCCCTTCTGTAATTTGACTAGGCACTTTAACATACTTTATTCCCTGCACAATATGGTGGCAATAAATATTTTCAAGTATTAATGTTCAACAACTAGTTTCCAGGAATAGCAAACTTTCCATTGATGAAAGAACATGGTTAAATCAGTCTCAGCTCAACACTGCTAAACACAATCTGATAAAATGATTAACTGAGAGAATTGTGAGGGTATAGATAGAGACAGAAAAGCAGTCTCAATAAAAAGAGCATCAAAAATGCAAGCAAGATGCTCATCAATGGTCAAAAAGCACTTGTAATTGCGGGGGATTATGGATTAGTTTCTAAAGTACAGTACTGTTCCCCCAAATGATATTTAAATCCCTCTAGCCAGGTTGATGAAAATCAAGGGAATAAACCTAGTGAGATCAGAAAGCAATGTAATAAATGTTACCGGATCATTAGTAGATAGAGAATATCACTGGTGTGTGTAATAGCAGAAGCACCATCAAACTCCAGGTGCGGCAGCACCATTAGGCAGGTGCCTTCTCTTGTGTACACCTTTAGTTACAACCTCAGAACTCTTCAATGTCATACAGATCTCTTCTTCACACCTCTGAAAGCTACTTCATTATGAGGAATGCTGCACATAAAATTCCATATCCCACACTGTTCTACTTTGAAGAGGTCTGTATTGCAGTGACTAACATTTTTAAACAGATATCCATGGTAAATAACACTAAATTTGATTAGTTCATCAAAATAAAATGGTTAAGTTAGAAGAAACAGGTTTTAGCCATGCTATGAGCTTCTTAATTGAAGTAGTCAAGTTTTTCTAATCTGTTAAATTCTGTGAGAGGTAGTGTTCCACATTTTAGAGATGGAAGGTTGAGAGAGCTATGAGTAAATTTAAAAGCGCCAGAAGCATATGTTTCAACTGTCCACTCACTGATTTTTCATCATATTTTTGCTTGTTCCTCATATTGTTTTTTTTTTTCTGTAAAATCATGGAGGATTGTGATCATACTTCTTCTTGGTCTGACAGTATATCTTGATACAAAAACATTTGCTTGATTACTTTTTTATGTGAATTAGAGTAATATTTAAAAACTGATCCTGTATTTTGTCCTGTGTCCCTCAGTACATTTAAGAATTTTTGGGTAAAGAAGTTGAGAGGCAAGCTCCCAAGTCAGCATCAGTGTCACAACTCTTCTTGCAGGCAACAAGAGCCACAGCAATATAGTAGCTGTTGATAGTTGTAAGTTAGCAAGTAACAGCAAAGTGAGCACAGATTAACACAGGGCAGTAAACAATTCACAAACTCACTTTTTGTACAATTTGGGTTTATTCTGTACCAGCTGTTAAAAAAATGTGGATTTCCACTTGCAAGTTGCTCATCTATAGAATCTAATTTGTCTTAGGCAATCTCCTCCCTCAGTGGCTCTACAACTGAGCTGATAAAACAACAGAAATTGGAACTGTCTAAGGGCACATAGGAGAAGAACAGAGATGAAAAGCAAAGCTAAGATCGGAGCACTCCTCCTAAAATGAAGCTGTTGAGGAGAGGTATAAATTTAACTTGCTTCATACTCATACACATATTTAGTGCTCTTTTCTCATGATATTCAAATCTTTATCTGAGATGTATTTCATGAGGTTTGAACTTAAAATGAGAGTTGGACAACTTTGTCTTTCTTATCTTTCCATTGGATTCAGACTGCATTAGACTGTAGAATGCTACTTCAACCACTTAGATAAGGGTTGCTTTTTTCTTGCCTTCACTTTCAGCCTCACCATAAAAAATAAATCAGTCATGCTTATTTACATCAGAAAGAGCATGTCATCCATTCCAGTTTCCTTCTTTACTTTCTCATCCTTTATGTTGATCATCTTTCCAATAATTCAGGTGTTATACCCTGAAAACATTTTCTTCAAATATTTGATAAGTTATTCAAATGCATTAGCAAGCAACACTAGAAAGAATGAATAATCATCAAGTCTACATACAGTCTTCATGTGGACATTCCCCTTCATAGGATGCAACCAGTACAGACGTAGATTAAAGCTTATTTAAAATATTACGCAAGCTTGTCCTTGAAACAAAACTAGGGGTTAATGAAGATAATCATGGGTCACTAATGAAAAGTTTAGCTGATTAAGGGACCAGATCTGAAAGAAAGGTCTGCTCTAAATAACGAATAATGGTAAGCCTGCATGGTTTTCATATTCATTAAAGGAGCTGCAGCTCAAAAGTTTGAGAAAGTACACAATCTTATTTATGTACAAAATTTTCAGGAAAATTTTAATGAGATCTTAAAAGGAAAGAGAGCCCTAAAGTGCACCAACAGAGATAAGTTATCGAGCTTCACATTTTTATCCAACTATCTGTTCTTTTATTTAACTTAGAACTTCAATGAATTAATCTCTAAAACAATGGAGAAATTATCATTCCTGTAATGAGGATGGATTCAAAACATTAATCACATTTAGCTCTAAACCACTGAGTAATGTCAAGATAAAGAAATTCTTCTAAATGTGTAAGATATAAGGCTCATTAGCCATAGACGGCCTGCCATATGACATGGTGAAGCTTACTATAGAGCTTGATCATAGGATAACATTTCAAAAAAACCTAGAAAGTACTAAGGATGACTGATTTCTGAGAAATGAGAAAAGAAAGCTTATTATGCCATTGTTTTCCAAAAAAATCACTAACCGTCTTAAATATGTTAACAGAAAAAACATTATATCTTGCAAGAAATGGTTACCATTTTGCATGATACTGCCAAGAAAAACTTTATTTTCATTCCAAATATTGGCGAGCTGGCAGCATATAGAAATTAGGAGTGTGATTATGACCCAGAAAAGGTTGTACAAACACAAATGCACTATTGAACCATTAAGGTATAGTAGCAGATCATACATAATTTCTAAGAAGAGGAAACCAGCAAGGCAGCGTTTAACATAAAATGGATGACTTTGCGTGTCACATAAACATCATATGATTCATATGTAAATTTACGTGAGTGGTGCAAGAATGAAAATCTAATACAAACTTCTTTATGGTGTGAGGGTGGAGAGAGTTGACAGGATGCCAATTTTCTGCATCCAACCATTGAGAAACACAAAGAAAAATTCTTTACCAGCAAAGATCTACTGAAATATCATCTAGAAAATGCATTTTTCTACAATTCCATTTACAATTTGATTATTGTAGCAGTTAAATATAAACAACCGTGTATAATGTGTTTTACCTTCACCTGCATCAATCATCTGTAAATATACTCCTTTTGAGTATACTAGTAGAAGGGGGAAATCCAAACTATTGCATTTTTATGAACTAATGGATTATAAAGTCAATATATTTATCAAGTAGTGCTTGGAATATAGAGCTTCTACCTTGGGGTACCGCCTTACAAAAAAACTTTTTTTTTTTTTTTTCTGGATTGCAGGCATTTTGTCCCCATGTGCTATGGGCTTCTATGCAGAACTGCTACTAAGATGTGTATAAAAAAAGCAGAGCAGCATAAAGTTGCAAATTATACTGCAAAATACATAGCAATGTTATAGAATAAGACAAACACATTGGATAGAATATTACAATATCAAAACCTACATGCATCAACAGGACATGAAAATTCACTAGGTAATTTAAGCCCTTTTATGCAATCACCTATAGTGTTGTATTTCAGCCTAAGAGTATCACTGCAGCATGACTGACTCTAAGAAGCAAATACAGTGTTAATCAAAACAACAGGCTCAGTCTGGTCAAATTTCCTGTAGACTAAATTACAGTATGGAATGCATCAATGAAATGTCACAGAGAACACTGAATCAAGTCAAATGACAGAACACTGTGCATCCTGATATATAGCAGCATCCAGATATGTAGTACAGCAGGCATGAAATGTTTTGAACATGGAATAAGGAAGACAGCAAACTCATGATGTCCATCTACAAAAATGGAATTATATGTACTATTATGGATGCTTTGGACTCACCAGACAAGATATCTTTATGAGGCATTGACCAGTTTAGTTTGTTAAGGAGGGGGTGGATCTTGCTTTTTAAACCTTGTGGCATTCTTTGAACAGGTAACAGTAGTACTTGACAAAGAGCTTACACTGCATGCTGCTTCCATGTCCTTCTCATGGGCATTTCATAATATTCACTAAATTGGCCGTGGTGGGTTTTCTATTACTGCCTGAATGAACCATCTATTTCCTCATCAGATGTTATACATTGTAGGATGTATGGATTTCATTTAATCCTAAATCCTAGCCCTTTACTGCAGCTGTGATTTCCACACATTGTGGGAAGCACATGTATATTGGTACCTGGTGTGCACAGCACCACTGTAACAAGAATGGTCATTCATTCCTGAACCAGGAAATATTACAGCTCTCTCACATGATATCATTTAGCCAATAACCATTGCTCATCAGCAAATTCTTGTGAAAGGTCCTCCAGTATCCAAGCTGCTATTTGAACTCAGGTTGCTTTATAAAAATGTCATTCTTCATCCCTCTCTGCATTGAGCAATAAATAAGTCAAAGTATTTCAAAGGCAGGACTGCAAATATAATGCATTTTATACCAATCCACCTAACAAGGTAGGACTCCTTAATTCTTAACTTCTTATACAACTATTCTCTTTTATTCTCAAGTATCTAGAAAGATAAAACTCAGTCAGGTCATGATCCCATTATGTACAGACTATACCATACCTGACCGTACAACAGGTATTTTCCCACTTATTAAGAAGTTAAAATCTTTAATCATCATTCTCTTTCACCAGAAGCTGCCTCTCTTCATTGTATTGAGTTAATTTTTTTATATTAAGAATGTGACTAAATATAATTCCAGAGATTTAAGCAATACTTTTGTTGTTTATGTAAGCTTTGTAAGAAAAAGATGGTAAGAACATTTCTCAGCTGATAAAACATAACATAACTATCTAGTGTCTATAAGCAAATGTCTCACCATAACCACACCAGCTAAACCATTTTATGTTACACAACAATTGCAGCTTATCTTTAGCAGATTAAAAAAAATGACCAAAACTTCAAGTGACCCCCCCCCCCTCAGAAATAATCTATTTTTTCCAGTTTTTGTAGGGGGCAAACCCAAGAGTACCCTGCTGCTCACGGAAGTTTTACTCACTCCATACACCCTATTATATAAACAAAATCCAGGGTTGCACAATAGCAAAGAAAAATTAATATCTCAAAAACTTTGAATTATTATTGGCATTTAAATAAAAACTATGACGGTTGTGATTCCATATGAACAACCACTACTAAAAAGCTAGATATTGAGTACAGAAGAAAAGTATAGCAGAGAACTACCCTATAGGGAAACAAAGCCATTCATTTTAGTAAAAATATAAAACAAGTAAGGCATCGCAGGGTCAATCAAAAGACATTGGGCTGGATTCACAAAGGCTTGCAAAGATTCTAAGAGTAGAGTAAGACTCCATTCAGCCAACATGTCTACCGAGCGATCCAGGAACAGCTGGCAGGGGTGTGCAAGAGAGCTCCTAAAATTCCTCTTACACGGACAGGGCTAGGTTATGCAAATTACCTCATTTGCTGCTGAAAGTTATGCAAATGAGGTAAATTTGTGATCCAGGAAACCCTAACCTGTCCGAGTAAGTGTAGTGTTATTTGCAGAAATGTACTCCGTTGTCAGCGGAGTACGGTTCTGCAAATAGCAAAACGGAGCCGTGATAGCTCCAAATAAAGGATGCATCCAGTTGAGGAAGCATGCCAATGGCCAAATATAGGGCCATTGTCAATTTTACCCATTGCAAAAAAAAAATTATTTTTTTTTACCTCGATCTCCAAAGTTTAAGCATAGCGCAGCGTCGCGCAAAAGTGCTGCACTGTAAAAACCAAACAAATTAAAAATAAAAGCCATAAATAGGCATTATATTATAAATATACATCTGCCATGCAAGTGAATGGCAGGCTGAAGACAACATGGCTACTGAGTAGAGGCTGCTAAGGGGGGGAAGCTCAGTCTAAGAGATGTAACCAAGAATTAGTAGGCAATCCTATGCAAATGAGGGTAGGAATAGTGAATCCCAATTTCACATGGCATATAAGCAAAGTCTGTGGAGTGTAAGAGTAGGATAAGGGAAGTATCAGAGTAGATGATAGGTGACATCATGATGGGGGGGCATGTATGAAAGAATGTAAGCTCATTGGAGCAGAGTGGCATGTGTTTGCTGTCAGTTACCCATCACTGGAAGAGGCGTGTCAACAGGTATCCTAGCTAAAGTCAAGAAATTGAAGGTGTATGGCGTGGACAACACTAAAGTTTCTTGTAGAAGTACCTGCAATGTGCATGCGCACGTGTGCACACCTGTAAAACCGAGTAAGACTGTGTGCGTGCGTGTGCACCTGTGTGCGCGCATTTAAGCTGGAGTAAGCAAGTGTAAGGTTGTTGAAACCTGTGTAAGCGCGTTTGCACCTGTGTGTGTGCGTTTAAGCCAGAGTCAGCAAGTGCTAGGCCGTGTAAGCATGTGTGCGCGCGCGTGTGAGCTGGTGTGCGTGTGTTAGTGCGTGTTTGCGTGGCGCTACCCCCTGTGGAAACAGAAAGGGAAAAAGAAGCATAACAAACAGTAAGAAGTTAACCAAGGAGAAGTAGCAGAGCTAGCAGGTGATAACAATCAGAATCAGCCAATTACACAGGCAGTACACTAGCCCAGCCCAGCACTTAAAACTCTGCAAACAACTTTCCACTATGTTTTTCTCAGAGACACTGCAACACTGCAGTAAGCTAATAGAAGTGAAAACTGAAAAAGCTTTACTGAGACAAAGAAATGTTAGGGGCTGCGATTGCTGTTATAAGGCGACATATGCAACATGCTGAGGGTGGTGACAATGCGAATGCTACTGAGCAGCCCACAGTGAAGAGACAGAGAAGAGTGTACAGGCCCAGGGTAACCTACCAGGGGCTACATGAGCTGGAGATAGTGGAGCGCTATAGAGTGGACAGAGACCTCATGCAGCAAATTGTTGAGCTGTGCAGACCACGCCTCACACACAGAACCAACAGAGGGGAACCCATCCCAGTGGAAACCAAGGTATATGTTGGCCTAAGAATACTAGCAACAGGCACCTTCCAGAGAACAACTGGTGATATGATGGGGATTTCACAAGCATCAGCATCCAGGGTACTGCACCAGTTCCTGAATGCCATATCAGAACATGTCGGTTGTTGTGTCTTTTGGCTTTTCCCGGTTAGGGGTCGCCACAGTGGAACTCCGGTCCGCTAATGATTGGTAGTTGATTTTTATGTGCCGAGTTATCAGCCCTGATGCAAAATCTTCAATGAAGGTATGCCCATTCATGCATGTCTCCACACAGAAGATGCTCTAGCTGAGAATCGAACTGGACAGCGTCTTACACATGTCGGTGATCATGTATATTTCCCCAATTCCAGTGATGTATTGGCCAGCAATATGCATCTTTTCCAGCAAATAGCTAAATACCCTGAGGTAGTGGGTACAATAGACTGCACGCACATACACATCAAAGTACCAGCTGGTGAGCAGGGTAGGGTCTACTTTAACCACAAGGGTTTCCCCTCCATCAACTGCCAGCTCATGTGTGATGCCCAGGGCATAATAATGAATGTGTGTGCTGGCTGCCCTGGAAGCTACCATGATTCCCATATCTGGCATTTGACACAGCTGTACCAGACATTTTCCAGTGGGGACATCCCTCATGGTCACCTAGTGGGGGATGCTGGATATGCACTGGAGCCGTGGCTGATGACACCCATCACAAATGCACACACACCTGAACAGGAATGCCATAATGAGGCACACGCACAAACACGAAATGTAATCGAGCATGTGTTTGGGCTGCTCAAGTCATGGTTCCAGTGCCTGGACACATCTGGCGGAGCCTTGCAGTACTCACCAACTACATGTACCCAAACAGTCATGGTATGTGCTATGCTATATAATATGATCCTGTGAAAATAGCTGCAGCAGGAGCAGCATAGGGTCAGGCCAAACAGCGCCCCACCATTGCCAAGGCCATCACAGTCACAGTGTGACTCGGAGGAGGAATAACCTGAGCCTGCCCCAGTAGGCAGAAGGAGGCATGCCCAGTATGCTTTGGCCTTGGCAAAGAGGCAACGCATAGCATATACACTGGCTCAGTAGGAACCCTGGAAATGATACCTCTCTCTGACTCACACATATAGTAAAAGGGATGCCTAACTTGACACTACCTGTTTTCAAACATGTATAGGGAGTGTAATATGTGCATCCGACATAGGCAGCCCTGCAGCACCACCTGAGGCATGATTGCCATGTTTTAAGCAATATAAAGCAGTGCTAAACAGCTTTTACCACTATTTAGTATATGTAAACAAAATTGCACACACTAAGTATCACAACTTTGGGCAATGTTGAGCAATATTGGGCAACGTTCAGCAATGTTGGTTAACGATGAGCAATGTTGGGCAAGTTTGGTCAAAGTTGAGCAGTATGAAAATAAAAAGCAGTGACAGCCCTCAAACCCAGGACACTGTGCACTATAGTTACAGTACTGAACCACTAAACCATGACAGTATTTCACTGGTCAGCCTGTATGAATAAATGTTGATAAGTCTATGCAAAGGGTCTCATGGAAACCCCGCAGGCACAGCATAATCCCTGTAGAGTTATGACACAAAGGTGAGCCCTGCAGTAAAAATACAACTCGATTTACAACACACATATAGTATAAATGTTAATATTGGGCGTGTTCACACATGTCAACAAATGTAGTGGACTTCACACAGCAACATACTGAAAGGTCACCCTGGGCATGCTCACACACTTGAATAAATGAGGCAAATGTCAGGCAACAACATACTGAAAGGCCAAACTGGGCATGCTCACACACTTAGGCCATGTCTGAGCACAGCAGTGGGCCACATATATCCGGCACATGTCTGAGTACAGCAGTGGGCCACACATATTTGGCAGTTGCATGTGTTAACCCAGGAACCTCTCACAATTCACCAATCCTGACTTGTGCACACAGTGATATGACAACAGACACATATATAATATATTGGAACCCTGTCATAATCAAATATGTGCTACAGATACTTAGGTTGTTCATAGAAAGTTGAAAAGCAAAGAAAAAAAAAACAAAATCAGTATCATCAATAAACAATGTGCACTACAAACACTATCCAATCCAGGTCATGGAAAGATTATCTGCGAAGGAGTCCATACAGAACCATGACACTTCCTTCAGCTATGTCATAAATAGCAATGTACACTCATATATGTCCTGAGTCAGGGCCAACTGTAAATGACTGACAATGCCTACATCCTGTCAGACAGGCTCATACATACATACCCACCTCCCACTGACAAAAGGCCCTATCATCATACCAGGAGATATCACATGTAGAATGGGTAAACAGCTCCTTCCAAAGCTGAAAACATGGCATCAATTGAATTACATTGTGCCCCTATATGTGTCATAAGTGGAGTGCAGAGCAAACAGACCCTGCACCTGAACAGTCTGTTGAGCCTCACCCTCTCTACATGGTATGAAACTGTTGAATGGGTTACAGCAACATATGGCACACTACAAAAGTGTTGGTGCACAACAGACCATGGGAACTCTAGTCTTATAAGCCAATGAAGTCTGATCTGCAAGGCCATGGAGTCCATCATGATTGAAGTCAGAAACAGAGCTATTGGAAGCCTATAAACACACAACTCTACCAACGTTGGACTGTTCATGGGCAGATCATGTTTCCCAAACCTGCTAGACTGCAGCCACCCAGGACATACATCAATGAAATGAGCTACACATGTCCCACATACACTTGGAATCGGCCTTTTCCAACATCCCAGACACATGTCGTATCCACAAAATCAACAACCTGTGCATAAATATGTATTGTCATCGGATGGATTGGAAACTGGGCCACAGATAGATCACACAAGGTAAGAATTGTGGAGTCCTGTTCAAGCTGGTAACACCTGCTGTCCCCCTTTCTGTTACCTAAGAAGTTCATTTGTGAGTGTTCTGCCATTTCACACTGAGCTTGATCGAAGGAAGGACACTGAGGAAACTCGGAGCTATAATATATAACATTAAGTATCCTTTTTTTGTATATTTTGTTCTTTATTTCTTTGTTATTTATAGCACTTTGTGTACTGTGTATTTTTCTAGCTAGTTTCACTGTGTGTGAGGTATTAACTGGAAATTGTCCGCTTTTATTAAGCATCTGTTGGGTTGTTTGTTTCTAATAACTTGTTGCAGTTGAACTCTTTTTTCTAGTGGCTCCTTTAGCTGTTTACAACTTCCATTTAAAGGCTCACTGCTGCTTTTCAGCTGTGAGAAATATTTCTGCAGTTTGTACTATGTAGTGGGGATATTTGTAGCATTTCCATATTCAGGCTTATATTTGGGCCTAGTGTTTGTAGAGGCTGTGTGTCTGAGCACATATTCAGGGACATTTTGGTTTAGCCAAAGCCATCAGGCATTTCAGTGAGAGAGAATTGTTTGAGGTCATTGGCTGACTGAGGTCACCTGGACTACAGCTTAGACTAAGCACCTCATTGGTTCTTTTGGGATTTCTTTCTTAAAAACTGTCTCAGGTTTCAACTTTCTGCTACCTAAGAAGTTTATTTGTGAGTGTTCTGCCATTTCACACTGAGCTTGATCAAAGTAAGGACACTGAGGAAACTCGAAGCTATAATATATAACATTAAGTATCCTGTTTTTTTGTATATTTTGTTCTTTATTTCTTTGTTATTTATAGCACTTTGTGTACTGTGCACTTTTCTAGCTAGTTTCACTGTGTGTGAGGTATTAACTGGAAATTGTCCACTTATATTAAGCATCTCTTGGGTTGTTTGTTTCTAATAACTTGTTGCAGTTAAACTCTTTTTTCTAGAGGCTCCTTTAGCTGTTTAAAACTTTCATTTAAAGGCTCACTGCTGCTTTTCAGCTGTGAGAATCATTTCTGCAGTTTGTTCTAAGTAGTGGGGATATTTGTAGCATTTTCATATTCAGGCTTGTATTTGGGCCTAGTGTTTGTGGAGGCTGTGTGTCTGAGCACATATTCAGGGACATCTTGGTTTAGCCAAAGCCATCAGGCATTTCAGTGAGAGAGAATTGTTTGAGGTCATTGGCTGACTGAGGTCACCTGGACTACAGCTTAGACTAAGCACCTCATTGGTTCTTTTGAGATTTCTTTCTTAAAAACTGTCTCAGGTTTCAACTTTCTGTTACCTAAGAAGTTCATTTGTGAGTGTTCTGCCATTTCACACTGAGCTTGATCGAAGGAAGGACACTGTGGAAACTTGGAGCTATAATATATAACATTAAGTATCCTGTTTTTTTGTTTATTTTGTTCTTTATTTCTTTGTTATTTATAGCACTTTGTGTACTGTGGATTTTTCTAGCTAGTTTCACTGTGTGTGAGGTATTAACTGGAAATTGTCCACTTTTATTAAGCATCCGTTGGGTTGTTTGCTTCTAATAACTTGTTGCAGTTAAACTCTTTTTTCTAAAGGCTCCTTTAGCTGTTTAAAACTTTCATTTAAAGGCTCACTGCTGCTTTTCAGCTGTGAGAATTATTTCTGAAGTTTGTTCTAAGTAGTGGGGATATTTGTAGCATTTCCATATTCAGGCTTGTATTTGGGCCTAGTGTTTGTGGAGGCTGTGTGTCAGAGCACATATTCAGGGACATCTTGGTTTAGCCAAAGCCATCAGGCATTTCAGTGAGAGAGAATTGTTTGAGGTCATTGGCTGACTGAGGTCACCTGTACTACAGCTTAGACTAAGCACCTCATTGGTTCTTTTGAGATTTCTTTCTTAAACACTGTCTCAGGTTTCAACTTTCTGTTACCTAAGAAGTTCATTTGTGAGTGTTCTGCCATTTCATACTGAGCTTGATCGAAGGAAGGACACTGTGGAAACTTGGAGCTATAATATATAACATTAAGTATCCTGTTTTTTGTTTATTTTATTCTTTTTTTCTTTGTTATTTATAGCACTTTGTATACTGTGGAATTTTCTAGCTAGTTTCACTGTGTGTGAGGTATTAACTGGAAATTGTCCACTTTTATTAAGCATCCGTTGGGTTGTTTGTTTCTAATAACTTGTTGCAGTTAAACTCTTTTTTCTAGAGGCTCCTTTAGCTGTTTAAAACTTTCATTTAAAGGCTCACTGCTGCTTTTCAGCTGTGAGAAACATTTCTGCAGTTTGTTTCCTACCCTCCCTTCCTGTTGGTATAGTGCTTTTATAGTTGGTGGCTTTGCAGTTGCCCACCCGTAGTGTAAATTTGATCTGGGACCCTCCTCCCAGTCTAGTGTCATTACCTCATTCTACCCAGTACAGGGAGAACATTTGAGAAGGCCAGTCAGCTTAGTTTCTGCTACTCCTTTCTCTCTTTCCACTTAAAAAAAAATATCTGCTTTTACTGTATTTGTGTTTCTTCCTACTTTATTTTGCTTTTGTGTCATCTTAAAAGTACTCAGTTGTATTTATTACTGCTTGGTGTAACTCATTCTAAGCCTTTTAGTTTAAGCACTTGGGCTTCAGACCAGTTGTTTTACATTAAGACAGTTTGTGGTCTGCACTGTAGTGGCAGAACAGGTAGCTTGCATCCTTCTAAGTTGGGAACTGCTGAGTGAGGGCTCAGTGTCTGTTATTCTAAAAGTGTATTCATTCTGGTTTAATCACTTGGGCTTCAAGCCAGTTATTTTACAATAAGAGGGTTCATAGTCTGCAATCTTGTGGGAGGAGAGGCTGGACTCTGCCCTTCTGAGCTGGGAATTTCTGGTTAAAGGCTAATAGTGCCTGCATATTTGAACTGCTTCTTACTGAAATTGGTACACCTTGTTTGCTGTAGCATAGACTAGATTCAGGCCTGCTGATTCTAGCTTTGTTTGTATAACTTGAGCACTAATCCAGGCATTCTTTAAAGTATTCAATTGTATTTATTACTGCTTGGTAGTAACTTGATTAAAGTGTAGCTATCATTCTAAGTCTTTTGGATTAAGCACTTGGGCTTCAGACCAGTTGTTTTACATTAGGAAGGTTTGTGGCCTGCAATGGGGTGGCAGGACAGGTAGCTTACATCCTTCTAAGTTGGGAACTGCTGATTGAGGGCTCAGTGTCTGTTATTCTAAAAGTGTATTAGTTCTGGTTTAAGCACTAGGGCTTCAGGCCAGTTATTTTACATTAAGAAGGTCCGTGGTCTGCACTCTTGTGGGAGGAGAGGCTGGACTCTGCCCTTCTGAGCTGGGAATTTCTGGTTAAAGGCTTATAGTGCCTGCATATTTAAACTGTTTCTTACTGAAATTGGTACACCTTGTTTGCTGTAACATAGACTAGATCCAGGCCTGCTGAATCTAGCTTTGTTTGTATGCTTGTTGTTTGTTTGCTTGTTATTTCCCTGAAATGCTAATTTTACCTAAAATGCAGCTTTTCAGTGCTTCTGTGGATCCCTAGTGATATCTGCATTGCTTACTGTACTTATTTCATTATTTCACTTGAAAGAAAGTTACTGTTTGTCGTTTTTTGCATTTAAGTTACATGTAACACATTGCATTTAAGTTACCTGGCACTTGCTCACTAAGTCAGCACTAAAAAATTAAAAGCACTACACACTCACAAACTCCCCTTGAGTACCTTTTTCCCAATTGGCCCTTTTTTCAATTATAAAGGAATTCCCAATACTATTCTAGCATGTCCAAAGGTCAGTTGTCAATCTCCTCTCTGGTCCAGCTGGTGAATCTGGGAATCTTGAGGCAATGTTACAACTGCCTCATGTACACAGACAACCCTCTCCTCCTCCCAACAAATTCCAACACATGTGAGAGATGCAACCATATAGCCAAACTGGAGGCTAAGCTCTCTCAACTCAGTACTGGCATAACCAGTCAGGAGGAGAAGGAAACCACACTCACTACAATTCTAGTCTCACATAGACCTACCACGACAGCAAACCAAACACATAAACACACAAAAACATACTTGGAGGCTCTAAATAAAAATCTGCCTAAGCAGCAGAGACCTCCAAAGCAGACACCCAAGCAACTGCTACCCCAAAACAAAACACGTGCAACACATAGCTCACAAAGCCAGTGTGCTGAACAGTCACAGCCCTTAAGGCTAAACAACACACCTGATACACTTGTAATAGGTAACTCTATCATCAGGCACACTGACGTCCCACTCACCAGGCTGAACAAGGAGAAAGTCACGGTGAGCTGCCTGTCGGGCGCTAGGATCCGCCACATAACACAAGCACGCAGGTCACTCCAAGGGAAGTACAAATATGACTCAGTCATTGTTCATGCTGCTGTGAATGACCTGAGACGTACCTCCCTGGACTACATGAAAAGCGACATAGAGGAGCTCTCTGAGCCTGTAGCCCAGTCCGGTATGACCCTGACCTTGAGTAGCATCTTACCCTCACCAAGAATGATGCCACAATATGAAGACAAGATGATCAATTTCAACAATTGGCTTAAGTATTGGTGTCATTCAAAGGGGATCCAATGCCTGTCAGTATGGGATGACATGCTCTACAAGCCACGATGCTTTGCTAGGGACGGCTTGCACCTGTCACCCCTGGGCTTTCGGATATTGGCAAAGGCTCTTGCTACCCCCATAGTGCCTTTTTTAGGCAAGGCTCAAAAGACAAACCCACCTCCATAGGTATCACAAGGGATAAGAAACTAAGAGTAATACTACTCAACGCCAGAAGTCTAAACCTCAAGATGCATGCAATCGAAACTCTCCTTAGCAAGGAGAACATCGATATCTGTGCAGTAACAGAAACCTGGTTCAAGGCTCCCAAGAGCACCCCAGCACTACCCGGTTATACCTCATACCATGCTTTTTGGCCCCAAATCTTGGACCGAACCACAAAAGGAGGGGGAGTATCAATATTCGTCAAAGATACCCACACCTCCAGGTTGGTGGCACAGCATGAAGCATCAGAGACTATCCATGTGCAACTAACAGTGGGTAAAACTGCCTTTAAGTTTATAGCCTGCTACAGACCACCCTCCCAAACCCAGGAACCCCACTCGGCCTTCCTGAGAACACTGGAAGTTATGAAGGTCTCTCCAAACACCATTATATTGGGCGACTTCAACTACCCAAACATAGACAGGGAGCATTACTCTAGCTCCAACACCCTAGCCCAAAGGTTCCTAGAATTTATAAACTCAAATGCTATGGAACAACTTGTTACCACTCCCACAAGAGGGGAAAACATACTGTACTTGATCATCACCAACATGGGGACTGTATGCTCCAGAACAGAAGTGTATCCCTCACTGGTAAGATCAGACCATAAACTAATCTCACTGGATATTCACATCCCGACCCGAGCCCCTGCCCAGAAAACCACAGTGAAAAACTTCTCTAAAGCAAATTTCACACTCCTCAAAACTGAGGTGGAATCCTTCAAAGCCCCCGGGCCTGTGGAAAATACCACCCAGACCACAGAATCCTTTATAAACACATTCTATGAACACCTTCAGGAATGCATGAATCATGCAATCCCAAATAAAACCAAAACCCAATCCTCCAAAGGCAGACGTCCTGTCTGGTGGACCCCAGCCATAAACAAACTATACAATAGAAGGAGGAAGCTACTACATGATAGAGCAAAATCCCAAAAAGGGAAGGCATCTCTGATCAGTATTAGCAAAAAACTACGGGCACTCATAAAATCGTCTAAGGCCAGCTTTGAGAGAAAAATTGCACAGGACACTAAGGATAATCACAAGACTTTCTTTAGTTATGTTAGGAACCTGGGTGGGAATTCTCAGATATGCTCAGAATTAGTCCAAAATGACAAAAAATACACCGAACCCACAGACATTGCCAGCATCCTAGCTGACAGGTTCAGTGCAAACGTCTCCCCCCCTCCCCACCAAAAGGGCAAATATCTATCCCAGCAGAGTGCTGCCCCCCTGACATCTCAGATGCTCAGCTAAGAGCTGCCCTCTCCAAAGCAAAAAACACAGCATCAATGGGACCAGACGGTGTCCCGGGCTGCATCCTACATGAACTCCAAGAAGAGCTAAACCCAAACATAAAACTACTGTTCAGTCTCAGCCTTACTACAGGATATGTACCCAAAGAGTGGAGTACATCAACAGTGGTCCCTCTCCACAAAGGTGGTGCCTCAATAGATCCTGGAAACTATCGCCCCATAAGCCTGACTAGCTTGGTCTGCAAAGCTATGGAAAGGATCATCATGGACCTCATAAATAAAGATATTGGGGACCTACAGACACTGGATCCTACCCAGTTTGGCTTTGTTAAGGGCAGATCCTGCCTCTTAAACCTGGTCAATTTCTTTGAAACAGTCACCAAGGCCATTGACGAGGGGAAGGTGGTCCACACAGCCTACCTGGACCTCGCAAAAAGCCTTCGATACAATAACCCACCCGGGCATTATAGATAAGCTCACCAGCTTAAATATAAACCCCTATGTCACTAGATGGGTTGCAAACTGGCTCAAGGACAGAACCCACATGGTTAGAATTGCTGGAGCCATGTCAGACTCCAAACCAGTTACAAGTGGCGTCCCACAAGGCTCAGTCCTGGGACCTCTCTTGTTCGGTATATATTTCTCAGAGGTACAGGCCAACATGGAAGGACTGTGGATGACCAAGTTCGCAGATGACTGCAAACTGGTCGCCATAATCGACTCTCCAGCCAACACAAGCATCCTCCAAAAGGGCCTCATAGAAACAGACAACTGGTGCCAAAGCCATGGCCTCAAGCTAAATGCCAAAAAGTGTATAGTCATCCCCTTTGGCAAAAACAAAGTGCCCACAAAATTACCACATAGGTGGTAATCCATTAAGTACAGAAGAAGTAATTGGGGACCTTGGGACCCAAGTTGATAGCAATCTCTCATTTGACAACCACGTGGCCAAAGTGGTTAGAAGAACATTTTATATAGCCCACCTAATCATGAAGGGATTCACATCTAGATCAGGGGAGGTCATCGTGCCTCTTTACTCATCCCTCATCAGGCCCATAGTTGAGTACAATGCCCCTTTTGGGATGTACATTACCAGACACCTGCAGCAACTGGAAAGACCCTAACAGTACCTCCCCAAGAGGATCAAAGGGCTCAAACAGATGCCATATGCTGCCCGGTTAAAGAAACTCCAGCTCTACTCAGTGGCATACCACCTGCTCAGATGCGATCGGTGCCTGATGTATAAAGCCATGTCCAACCTGGATTTAATGGACATGCTGCACCTCAGAAAATCCAAATCCCATCGAGCTACTTGCTCGAGAGACTTGAAACTCAGCACTGAAATAAATAGGACATGCTGGAGGGACAGATTCATAACCCAGAGGCTCCCTTCACTCTGGAATAAAATCCCAGTCCAGGTTAGGCACAGTCCCTCATTGATTCTCTTCAGGAGAAATCTTGATGAGTAGATGGGAGTTCATAGGTTTACCCCGGGTATCACTTCTGTGTCACTGTTATACAGAGGCACAGTATACTAACCTCGAAAAAGGGCATAACAAAATTAATTTAAAATGGGTGGCAAAAGCCAAACTCACTCTGGCTAGGCTTATAAATGCCCTTGGGCAGATAGCCGAGTATGAACCTATGAACCTATGTCTCAGTCCT
This sequence comes from Protopterus annectens, assembly GCF_019279795.1. Classification (NCBI taxonomy): domain Eukaryota; kingdom Metazoa; phylum Chordata; order Ceratodontiformes; family Protopteridae; genus Protopterus; species Protopterus annectens. The sequence continues at coordinate 293,179,325 of NC_056738.1, read as the reverse complement.
GGGATTGCATAAAACTAAGTGCATACACATTACCATGTCTAGTCTGATGATGCCAGCATACCACAACTACAGCAGTGGAAATGAAAACTCCCAGTAAAGCATATAGTGTGTCGTGTTAATGCATATCTCTTCAATATCATAACATAGGTAGGGGTTTGAATCCTGCAATTGCTGAGTGTGTGGGGGTATGTGTCAGTGTGATTTCCTTTGAGAGTATTGCCCTTTTTGGAGACTAGGCAAACACCTTAAAAGTGTTGTATTCCTGTTTGGCAAGTCTGATGATGTCAGCATCCTACAAATATAGCAGTGGAAATGAAACCTCTCAATAAAGCATATAGTGTGTCGTGTTAATGCGTCTCTCTCTAGTATCATAGCATAGTTAGGTAGTGGTGTGAATCTTGCAATTGCTGAGTGTGTGTGTGGGGGGATATGTGTCAGTGTGATTTCCTGTGAGAGTATTGCCCTTTTTGGAGACTAGGCAAACACCTTAAAAGTGTTATGTTCCTGTTTGGCAAGTCTGATGATGTCAGCATCCTACAAATATAGCAGTGGAAGTGAAACCTTCCACTAAAGCATATAGCGCGTCATGTTAATGTGTATCTCTCTAGTATCATAACATAGTTAGGTAGGGGTGTGAATCCTGCAATTGCTGATTGTGTGGGGTGGGGTATGTGTCAGTGTGATTTCCTTTGAGAGTATTGCCCTTTTTGGAAACTAAGCAAACACCTTACAAGTGTTATAATCCTGTTTGGCAAGTCTGATGATGTCTACATGATAGAGCAAAATCCCAAAAATTGAAGGCATCTCTGATCAGTATTAGCAAAAAACTACGGGCACTCATAAAATCGTCTAAGGCCAGCTTAGAGAGAAAAATTGCACAGGACACTAAGGATAATCACAAGACTTTCTTTAGTTATGTTAGGAACCTGGGTGGGAATTCCCAAATATGCTCAGAATTAGTCCAAAATGACAAAAAATACACCGAACCCACAGACATTGCCAACATCCTAGCTGACAGGTTCAGCACAAATGTCTCCCCCCCTCCCCACCAAAAGGGCAAATATCTATCCCAGCAGAGTGCTGTCCCCTGACATCTCAGATGCTCAGCTAAGAGCCGCCCTCTCCAAAGCAAAAAACACAGCATCAATGGGACCGACGGTGTCCCGGGCTGCATCCTACATGAACTCCAAGAAGAGCTAAACCCAAACATAAAACTACTGTTCAGTCTCAGCCTTACTACAGAATATGTACCCAAAGAGTGGCGTACAGAAACAGTGGTCCCTCTCCACAAAGGTGGTGCCTCAACGGATCCTGGAAACTATCGCCCCATAAGCCTGACTAGCTTGGTCTGCAAAGCTATGGAAAGGATCATCATGGACCTCATAAATAAAGATATTGGGGACCTACAGACACTGGATCCTATCCAGTTCGGCTTTGTTAAGGGCAGATCCTGCCTCTTAAACCTGGTCAATTTCTTTGAAACAGTCACCAAGGCCATTGATGAGGGGAAGATGGTCCACACAGCCTACCTGGACCTCGCAAAAGCCTTCAATACAATACCCCACCCGGGCATTATAGATAAGCTCACCAGCTTAAATATAAACCCCTATGTCACTAGATGGGTTACAGACTGGCTCAAGGACAGAACCCACATGGTTAGAATTGCTGGAGCCATGTCAGACTCAAAACCAGTTACAAGTGGCATCCCACAAGACTCAGTCCTGGGGCCTCTCTTGTTCGGTATATATTTCTCAGAGGTACAGGCCAACATGGAAGGACTGTGGCTGACCAAGTTCACAGATGACTGCAAACTGGGCGCCATAATCGACTCTCCAGCCAACACAAGCATCCTCCAAAAGGGCCTCATAGAAACAGACAACTGGTGCCAGAGCCATGGCCTCAAGCTAAATGCCAAAAAGTGTATAGTCATCCCCTTTGGCAAAAACAAAGTGCCCACAAAATTACCACATAGGTGGTAATCCATTAAGTACAAAAGAAGTAATTGGGGACCTTGGGACCCAAGTTGATAGCAATCTCTCATTTGACAACCATGTGGCCAAAGTGGTTAGAAGAACATTTTATATAGCCCACCTAATCATGAAGGGATTCACATCTAGATCAGGGGAGGTCATCGTGCCTCTTTATTCATCCCTCATTAGGCCCATAATTGAGTACAATGCCCCTTTTGGGATGTACCTTACCAGACACCTGCAGCAACTGGAAAGACCCCAAAAGTACCTCACCAAGAGGATCAAAGGGCTCAAACAGATGCCATATGCTGCCCGGTTAAAGAAACTCCAGCTCTACTCAGTGGCATACCACCTGTTCAAATGCGATCGGTGCCTGATGTATAAAGCCATGTCCAACCTGGAATTAATGGACATGCTGCACCTCAGAAAATCCAAATCCCATTGAGCTACTTGCTCGAGAGACTTGAAACTCAGCACTGAAATAAATAGGACATGCTGGAGGGACAGATTCATAACCCAGAGGCTCTCTTCACTCTGAAATAAAATCCCAGTCCATGTTAGTCAGAGTCCCTCATTGACTCTCTTCAAGAGAAATTTTGATGAGTGGATGGGAGATCATAGGTTTACCCCGGGTATCACTTCTGTGTCACTGTTAGACAGAGGCACAGTATACTAACCTCGAAAAAGGGCATAGCAAAATTAATTTAAAATGGGTGATGAAAGCCAAACATACTCTGGCTAGGCTTATAAATGCCCTTGGGCAGATAGCCTAGTATGAACCTATGAACCTATGTCTCAGTCCTGGGATTGCATAAAACTAAGTGCATACACATTTCCATGTCTAGTCTGATGATGCCAGCATCCCACAAATACAGCAGTGGAAATTAAAACTCCCAGTAAAGCATATAGTGTGTCGTGTTAATGCGTATCTCTTCAATATCATAACATAGGTAGGGGTTTGAATCCTGCAATTGCTGAGTGTGTGGGTGTATGTGTCAGTGTGATTTCCTTTGAGAGTATTGTCCTTTTTGGAGACTAGGCAAACACCTTAAAAGTGTTATATTCCTGTTTGGCAAGTCTGATGATGTCAGCATCCTACAAATATAGCAGTGGAAATGAAACCTCTCAATAAAGCATAATGCGTGTTGTGTTAATGCGTCTCTCTCTAGTATCATAGCATAGTTAGGTAGTGGTGTGAATCTTGCAATTGCTGAGTGTGTGTGTGGGGGGAATATGTGTCAGTGTGATTTCCTGTGAGAATATTGCCCTTTTTGGAGACTAGGCAAACACCTTAAAAGTGTTATGTTCCTGTTTGGCAAGTCTGATGATGTCAGCATCCTACAAATATAGCAGTGGAAGTGAGACCTTCCACTAAAGCATATAGCGCATCATGTTAATGTGTATCTCTCTAGTATCATAACATAGTTAGGTAGGGGTGTGAATCCTGCAATTGCTTTTTGTGTGTGTGTGGGGGGTATGTGTCAGTGTGATTTCCTTTGAGAGTATTGCCCTTTTTGGAGACTAGGCAAACACCTCACAAGTGTTATAATCCTATTTGGCAAGTCTGATGATGTCCGCATCCTACAAATATAGCAGTGGAAATGAAAACTCTCAGCAAAGCATATAGCCCGTCATATTAATGCTTATCTCTTTAGTATCATAACATAGGTAGGGGTTTCAATCCTCCCAGTAAAGCATATAGCACATCTTGTTAATGGGTATCTCTTTAGTATCATAACATAGCTACGTAGGAGTTTGAATACTTCAATTGCTGAGTGTGTGTGTATGACACTGTTGGTCAATGTGTTGTGTGTTTAGCTTTTACTACTGTATGACATATCAGTATAACAACAGTATGTGCATTGCACACTTCAGGTATATGTGTGGCAAATACATATATGTACATGTGACCTCAATTAGTTCATAGGTGTGAAGCCTGCTTTCTACATGAATACATCTGTTTCCTATGACAGATTGTGCTGCTGCTTCTCAGACCTTCAGTCACATATGTATGTTTGTGACAAGGCCAGCCACTGTAGTGATCTGTGGCCTAAATCATCTGTGTAACACACACCCATGACAGTTTCTATAGAATAGTGTGAGTGAGGGTTATTGCCTTGGGTATATTTCAGACATGTTCAAACACAATAAAGTCTGTCAATAATGGACATTCATTATAGGTGTACAACAACTTTGTCGATATGCATACAGACCCCTTGTTGGTTATGTGATACACCGAGGGACTTCAGAATACCTATGGAAATGTGAATACCAAAGGGCAGATGACATAACACTTGGTTGTATGTACACATCGGTACCTGTTCTACATGTTTGGGGCTACTACCTATGTGGTACTGTCGGGATACTATGTTTAATAAATGTGGATGACTATGCTATATTTGGCTTACAGTTTTACAGCATGGGTTGGACAACAGGTATCTGTCTGTATGATACCCTTGTGGAGGATAAGTGTCTCATCCGGAGAATGCATTGTAGGCCACAGTATGCATTTCCAGATGTGGATGGACATATCCCTAGTGTGTTTTCTTGTATCTAAGAGGGCTATATGCCAAACAGAAGTGGTCCCAGGAATGTGTGGCGGTCAATACCACTGGTTACTGGTATAGTATAGTACCGGATGGATCCAAATGCTACTGAGTTTCCTACATCTGTGTGTCATTTGTCAAGACATCATCTAATGATTGGTTATAGTCATGTTGTTGATGTTGTGTACACTACCAGAATGCAAACCAATGACAGATAGTAACAGTATCACCCACAGCATAGTGTCAAACCATGTCATACACACATGTGTACCCAAGTTAAAACATATGTGTATTAAAATGCATACTGGCCACCAATAGAAACAATGAAGTGTTGACACTGTGTAATACAGGGCATGTCACCCTTCCCATGTGTCCACTATGCCCGTACATGCAGACAGTGCACCTCCACCATGTTCACAAATGTACACCTACAAATCTGTACTGCCACATCACACACGTACTGTCCACTCACCTACACATGTTGCCAAAACTACACACATCAGCCAAGTGACACATGGGTGGACAATACATTTTTGGAATTAACACTGTTGTAAACAATACTACATTGATAATCAAAGCTTTAATGCATCATGCCTGCGCAGATATACCTACAGAGATATCATTACACTGTACTGTTGACAACATGCTAACATTGCTACACTGCTATAAAGTCACCCTGTGCATCAGCACCATGTTAGCCTGTTCCTGCATCAATGTTACAGATGACAGGAAGTGGCACAGGTTCATCATATGCACAGGGTGTGTTGTTGGTTTGCCAGAGCCTGACATTGACCCATCCAATCGACATGTATGTATGTGTGTGTATGTGTGTGCTTGTGAGGGACAACAGTACAGCATGGGTCAATGTTGATGTAATGTGTGTGTTTGTGTGTGTGTGTGTGTGTATGTGTTAGCCCTAGGTGTTTGGATTATGTGTGTGTGTGTGTCTGCATGCGCACAGTTCCACCATGTGGCTGCCATATACAGGAGGTTGTGGGACAGCCACAGACTGTACCTGCCAGGCTGTACAGATCACCGTCTCTGGCCACGGACACAGTACCTGTGCCTGGCAGGGGTGCAACGGACAGTATCAGGTACAAAGCCAGATCAGAGGCAGAGGGATGTCGACTGGACCCATGTCCCTACTGGGACTGGCCAGAGCCACGTGCATGTGGTCTTCTATGATGGTCTATTGACAGCCCTGCTCCAACATTGCTAGGGCTGGTACTGCCACTACGGGAGTGGCTGTGACTTGTGTGTCGTCCCTAACGACTGCCAGCCGATGATGTTGCTGGCATACGTCCACGTCAATGTCTCAGCCATCCTGCACTGTCCTGGCACATGGACATGACATTGTGGAAGGCATCTAATGTCTCCCCTCAACATCTATCAATGACCTCGGTGTAGTGACACACTGCACCGGAAAGGTCACGGATAGTGGTGTTATGGGCCCTCTGCGCCCTCATTCCATGTCTGGTGTACCGTTCCATACGTGCCTGTGCCTGCATTACAACCCAGAACATACCTGAGGTTGTAAGACCTGTGGGGGCACTTCTGCCAGGGGCATTATGACCAGCAGTGCTCCCACAAGAACCCCTGGACATCCGCCTATGTGGTACCATTCCAGGAATCTGGGTGTGGCTGCTGTTAGGGGATGCATGTGCCATAGATACCATACTATCCTGGTCAATGCCCACTGTATGCTGTTCCTCAGCTAAGGCCATTGGTGATGAGGGATGTATTGGCAGTATGAATGTGCACATAGATGGTGTGGAAAGCTGTGTACTGTCGACTGGCGGAACAATGACAGACCCTGTCAAACTTGCCTGTGCCACAACACGTTTCATCATCTCCAGTATTTGTGGCAGTGTCTTCAGGTTCCCTGCTGCACTCAACCAACACAACCTCAACACCTGTGAGAGGGAGACAGGAAACACACTTTACAATCTGTACATGATGTTAGCACACATGCACACATGAACACATGAACACATGCACACATGCACACATGAACACAAATACACTACTCACTAAAGTAGACACACACACACACACACACACACACACACACACACACACACACACACACACACACACACACCAACAGCAATCCAGAACATGCCTTTAGTGGTTGATGGTTGAGTACAGTATCACAAGCCAAAGAGTCCTATCACACATGTCAGCATGCAAGATTTGTGTTGCTCAACAGCATGCAGTGCGAGTGTAGAGAGTCCTTGTTAATAACAGTATACATGTGTCTGATGCATGTGCGTTGTTCAATGATTGGCCTCACCCTGGAACACAGTGTGTACATGGACACAGCACTGCTGTGCAAGTATTAAATGCTTTTCAATGTCCTCTGCACCATCACTCACAGGAATACATACCATGGCTGGATGCACACAACTGTCAGGTGTATAGCAATGCATGCTATGTGTTGTACTGTAGTTACTGTAACTGGATGTATTGTAGTACCATGAGCCATCATCAGGCAGCATCATGTGGTCACTCAAGGCCACTAATGTGTGCCACACTGGCAACTATCTTGCTGTACCTGAACTGCAGCACTGTGGCTACATTAACCATTTCACAGGCAGTTGTTACCTGGGTATGTAAGGTGTTCAATAGGGAGCATTGCCTAACATGAATGTCTTGTTTGTTGAAGAGGTTTGCACCGCCCCATGATAGGCCTCTACCCCTCAGGTATAGTATGTGTGCTGTGTGGATGACATTTGGGATACTGGAGTCTGACCTTACAGCAGGTGTCTACATATGCCATGTGTATCATATTAACACGTTCTGAGTATGACAAGGTGGTGTATGTTGTGTGCATGTGTATTGACTATGCCTATACAATGTCCACTACAGTGTACCACAATTGTTTGGGATGCTCTGTGTATAGCATGTGTTTGAGGCAGCCACTCATGCGACTGGGATGTGCATAGTCCCACAGAAAACCTGCAGAGCATGCATTATGTATAGGTGTTGTACATGTGTATATGGCCTAAAACTCACCTATGACATGCACATGTTATTTGCCATATGAAATGTAGAACACTCACCAGCATGGGTCTGTTGTCTTGCTGTCATACCAGAGGAACCTACAAGGATATGAGACAGTTTGTCAGTGTCAACAACTGTGGCATTGCTGCTGTGAGTTTGCAATTTTACAGAAGTATATGGTTGACAGTCACAGGCATACAGATTATGTTCCAAATTATCAGTATTGCACAACACCAGGCTCCACATATTCCAAATACACAGTACACATCTGACATATGCATGTTCTAACAATCGAGCTAACAGTAGTCTACAGATATGGCATGTTACCTGCACGCTCCGAGTCAACTTGCTGGGTGACTCCTGCCTCCATGATGACTCATGTTTGTTGTAGTGGTTGGCCAGGAGCCACCATGCTGATGAGCAGCTCTTCCACTCTGGTGAGGGGTGGATGTTCTGCTGCACTACCACCTGTGGCAAGCTGTTGTCTGCAGACATCGGAGGCATGCTGCCGGGCATGTCTGATTAAATCACTGCAGTGATGGCATACCTGCTCATAAGTCCGGTTATGCATGCCTATGTCATTATCCCGATGGACAGCATCTTGCCACAGTGCAGTGTGCTCATGCTGGTCCTGGCTTGTTCTGGAGAATAGCAGGGTGTGATGTAATAGTGTGGATATAATTATTTCCTCCTCTTCAGGGGAATTGGCAGGGTTGCGATGATGAGACATGTCCCTGGAAGAAAATAAAACAATTATTGTTAGCAAGTCTTGTGGCACACTTAACATTCTAAAGTACAGATATCAATGAAATGCCATATATAGCAACCTATTGGCTGTCAGTAGATACACACTTTTAATACCACACATCAGTGCTCAGCCCACAACTGCCTGACAGTGCCTGGCACGTTCTATATATTAAACCATGTTCTGCACAGCAACAAAGTGAAACCAGTATGTAAGACTATACAGCAGCACATGGCACACTGTATGTGACACAATGCACCACCTAGCCACAGGAGGTATATATGAAGCTAATGCATACAGAAATATGTCATCCATTGAAATGATTGCAAAGTACAGTTACAGTACTACCAGTACACCACACTACTTGTTGATAGCAAACCCCTAAGTAACATATGTGCACATTCATCAATATAGGTGACATACTGCTGTACTACACTATACATGTTGCTAGATATGCACTTATATCCTGTAACACACATACGACCGAGGCCATGTTACAGGCATACCCACACACACATCAGACATACCTGCAAGACACAAAGGTATGGCAACCCATATGAGCTTTACCTGTGTACCATACAGTACTGTGTGTTAGCACTTACAAAACCTTATGCCTGAGGTATGTAATGTGTGACGACTACAGGTAACAAACAAAACAGTGTTTCAAAGCAATGTGGATATACACCATATTGTGCTGTTTAGGTCTTCAGCTTCAGGTAGTACTACAGTTTGTATGGGATTTGTATTCACTAGTGTTAACAATCAATGAGCATACATGTACTGCTTTAGCCTACAATGGCACACTCCAGTCAATACCATGGGACTATGTCACACTGTATACCATACTGCTTTTGCTGCCTAGCAATAGCATACTTATCTTTTGCATAGATCAGAGCAAGAACACTACATACCATGATATAAACATTTTCCCACTAGGCTATCACACATATACACAATGTTGACACATTCACCTACACATTCACCATCACACTCAGTGAACCCCACATAGCAATTAATGCAACATGTACATGTGTGTGTGTATCAGGTCATAGGTAGCTCATAGGCTATTAGGCATAGGGCCTATAGAAGCCTAGCCATACGGTACCCTGCCCTTCAACACCCATGTAATTTAAGTTCATGTGCCCCTGTCATGCAGAGCCACAGAGGTGATTCCTGGCTTGTATTTCCCATCTCACATCCATTCATCATGATTATTCATGATGACTGCTAATGAGGACCTTTCTTTGCTATTGACAGGTAGTTAGTTCCAAAGTATGGTATGTGTCTGAGATGAGAATGTACCACTCCAACATGTTCTGCTTTTTGACGTTAAAAGGTTTAGATCAGTACAGTGTGTAGCTTGTAGGGAATTTGATCTGTTTCCATGGAGCATGCCCAACACGTGTGGGTTTGGCATAGCTTCGTATGTTAGGCAGAGGTTGGCTCTGGGTGGGCGGTATGCGACACAGTGTAGCTGTGGTTTTGGAAGACAGTCTGCATAGGGCATCTGTTTGTCTGGTAATACTCTTTGTGGTGTTTGTGCCTGGTGTCTACAGTTGCTGTAGATGTCTTCTGAGGTACATACCAAAAGGCCCATTGTACTCTATGATGGGTTTTATGACTGATGAGTAGAGGGGAACACTGACCTCTCATTCCATTGATGACACACCTTTTGTGATGACATGTGGACTGTTCACAGTTTACATGACTATTGTGGCACTGTGATTATCAAAAGGGACACTACTGTCCACCTGTGTCCCATGGTCTCTTATCAGACTTTTGGTGTTGAGTAGACTACCGCCTATGTGGTAGTTCATGGGTAGAGGGTTTTTAACAAATGGGATGGCAATACATTTACAAAATTGAGCTTGAGCATGCATATAAGCATCCAATGGTGTACATATAGATTTACATGTAGGCACAAATACAGTCCACCTTTCATGGTGGGAACATCAATTATGCAATAGTTGAGAGAGGTACAGTTATGTAATAATTTTGTACAGTCTTGTGCAGAATGCATTGAGGGTATTCTCAGGCCATGTATCTTTAGCAGGACTCCATGTCTTTAAGACTATAAACTTAGCAAATCATACCCACAGCGTTTAAACACCACATGTCATATACCAGCACTGTATGCTGTCTTGTTTGCCACACACTACAACCTACATGAAAATATGCACATAACAACCTTCACCAACATATATATGTCCACCCTTCACAAACAGTTGCAGTATGTACCTTGCTCTATGCACATGTTAAGATGCTAATATATCTAACACATAAATATCTCTACATATGTGTGTGTGCCATACACACACAAGGTACACACTGTTGTACATCTGTAGACCTCACGGATGACCTGTTGGGCTTTGCTACAACATGAACAGTTGTGACATGTGTGCATAACAGTACTATTACAGGGAGTATTTATAGCTGCTAATGCTACATTACTATACTAGCCTGGTACAGCAGTTTCCAATGCTAAGATACACATTATATGACTATCATGCATGTGTTACTCTGTCACATCCAGGTTTATATAGCTGTTTGCACTACTCCCCCAGACAGCCATTATACACAGTACTGTACAGAACATAGATGACATGATCGGATGTTTGACATTAAATGCTGAGCTACATATGTCACAGTTATGTCCCACTGCACACAGCTACACACTAATTTGTCCATGGCAGTAGTCATGCATGGCATCAGTGCATACATACCTATTGCTGCCACATATGCATGTTTTAAAGTATTTACAGTACTCTTTATAAACATCTACTACTTGCCGTTAATGACATATCTGTTACATACATGTTTGTCACTTTCAGGTCCATCTGTATATGTTTTGACAGTTTTTTTTTTTTGGTGTTACTTAAGTAAAGATTGCTTTTACTTAATTCCTTTTGCTTATTAATTAAGTTTTTTTTTACTTAATTAATATATTTGGTTGCTGATTCACTCAAGTATTTTTACTTAATTAAACGTTTGTGTTATTAAGTAATAACTAGTTTTTACTCATCCACAAGTTCAGTGATGCTTTATCAGGTGCAATGTAATGATTGCATGTGGGGATAGCAAGTACAGTCTCCTTTTATAGGTATCTGCACATGTGCATGTGATGACCTCTGCACCAGTTGGTGCCCAGCATTTGGTAAATGCATACAGACTGCTGTGTGGTAACTGCAGTACTCACTGTCATAGCAACCCAATGCTATAAATTGCTAAGTTTTGGAGGTGTAGCCCTTTCAGATTTACAGAGTGAGGCCCATGCTTGTTTGCTGTGGACACTGTTGTTTAAGTCAGAAGGTTGGTATACTTCTTATATCTGAAGCTAGAAGTGTAGATAGTGATGTACATGTTGTACTCAGACTTGACTGTTGCCACATTTATTTATTTATTTATTTATTTTACATTTGTTAACCGGGAGAGTCCGACTGGATACATGTCCATTTTCAGCGGAGGCCCGGGGAGAAAAGCTCCAGGTACATAACAGACATATGAACATTGTTAATGCAAAAAAGGAAGATAGTTGAGTTCTAAATACAATATAAAGATACATCACATCTTGGGAAAAAAATAACAGCAGCATATAAAAAAAACATAGGTCAGTTACAAAGGCGAGGCGCCTTGTTAAAAGCGTTAAGGATAGTGAGGTAAGAGAAGGGTAAATGATAGTGGTTAATCAGGTTTGGAACAGGGACATTGCCAGAGAGTATTGAGATGGGGTTTAAGCTTTTTTTGAATTGTAGGAGTGAAGGTTCTGAGGTGAGCATGGTCAGTAGGGAGTTCCACATTTTACCTACAAAGTTTGAGAATAGAGAATCCCCAGCAGAATTATTGGCTTTGGTAGTTTGAGCTAAGATCTTATTGGAGGAGCATAAAGATTGCAGGTTAATATAGGGGTGAATGATGTTTTCAGAGCTGGTGTTTTCTCTGGGTGATACAGTATCTGGTGAGCCATTTTGAGTTGGTTGAAATGGAGTTGGCTGGAAAACTCTAACCACCCTAGTTGCTTCAAGTTAGTGCAGTGGTGCATTCTAAAGGTGGAATTTGTGGCAAATCTAGCTATGTGATTGTAACAAGAAGCAAGTTTGTTAAGGGTTGTCTTGTTTAGGTTTGTAAAAAGGGGGAGGCATAGAAAAGAGTTGATAGTAGGTGTGTGCTGGCAATTGTAATTTTAGTGTGAGGAGTGAGAAAGTGTTTTACTTTATAGAGAGAGCCAAGCTTTTTATTGACGGTTTTGATGGTTAGATTGAAATGGGTGTCAAATTTAAGGGAGTTATCAATGGTAACACCTAATAGCTTTATGTGAGCTTCTGGTGATATAGTGATTCCATTGGAGGATGTAATGGAGAAGGTGGGGGGAAGAGTCTTGTTAGTGGGTGAGAAAGTAAGTAGTTTTGTTTTGTTGGGGTTGAGAACTAGTTGACAACTTGAGAACCATTTTTCTATTAGGTTGAAGGTGTCTTGGGTTGAAGCAGTGAGGTCTGCCAGGTTGGAAGCAGTGCTGATGATAGTCGAATCATCTGCATATTGAATGCATGTGGCATGGGGGGTGATTGTGGGCAGGTCATTAACAAAGATGGTGAAGAGAAGAGGGCCAAGAATAGATCCTTGGGGAACTCCAAGTGTAACAGGTAGGCATGTGGATAATTTGTCCTGCCATAGAACAGCCTGTTGCCTATTGGACAGGTAGGATTGGAACTATTTCAGCGTGGAATTGCTGAGTGATAGTTTTTTTAATGTATGGAGGAGTTGAATGTGGTTCACCATATCAAAGGCCTTGGAGAGGTCTAAGAAAAGAGCAGATGATAGTTTATTATTGTTTCTGAAGTTATTGATGGTATTAGAAAAGGATAGTAGGGCTGATGTGGTACTGTGATTTGGCCTGAAGCCATGTTGGGAGTTGGCTAGAATTTTATTTTTGGTGAGGTGTTCCATCAGTTGTTTGTGGACACACTTTTCCATAATTTTGGCCAGGGGTGAGAGTGTAGCTATAGGTCTGTAGTTGGTTAGCTCTAGTGAGCTACCACCTTTATGGAGAGGAATAATGTGGGACATTTTCCATATGGAGGGGATGAAGGCTTCTGACAAGGTACGGTTTATGATTATGGAGACGGGATAGGAAATGGCCTCAGCTGCTTTTTACAGAAACTCAGCTGGGAGAAGGTCAGCTGCTAGCTTAGTGGGTTTTAGTTTTTTAAGAAGAGATGTTGTAGAGGATATGGGTACTGGATCGAAGGTAAATAGATGATCTGATGTAGTTGTAGTATTCTGCTGGCATGGGTAGTGGAGTGGGCTGGTTGTTTGTTTGAATTGTGTGGCCAGGGATTGTATAGTTTCTGTGAAGAAACTATTGAATGTGTTAGCAATGTTTACAGGGCACTGTTGTTTGCAAGTTGTTGGAGTGGGGGTGGTTGCCTGGCCTGGGTGCAGGAGCTTGTTTAAGCTTGCCCAGAATATTTGTGGATTATTAAGGTGTTTGTGTTGGAGGTGGAGGAAGAAGTTTTTTTTATCATTTAAGATCATTCTTTTAGTTTCATTTCTAAGTTGCCGGAAGGTTTGGTGGGAATGTGGGTCTTTAGAGGTACGTCATGTGACCCACATCTTGTTTCTAGATAGGATTTTGGATTTTGTTTCCTTGGAGAGCCATGGTGCGGTTTTGGTTTTAATGGACCGTATTGGAGCATGGGAATCTAGAATCTTGAGGAAGGTGGTGTTGAAGTAGATAACTGCCTCTTCAAGAGGAAGAGACTTGAGTATTGTCCAGTTGTGGGCTTTAAGTTCAGTTTGAAAAATGGAGGTGTTGAATTTATTATTGTTCCTGATTTTTTTATGGTTGTAAGAAGGGGGGTGATTTTTCTTAAATTTGATAACATAGGTGAGTAAGTGATCACTCATGTCCTCTGGGTGAGTACCTGCTGAGTACTGGTCAGGATCTTTATTAGTAAGGATCCAGTCCAGGATGCAGTCTTTGTTTTGGGGTTTACCTAGTCTGGTAGGAGTGGATATGAGCTGAGAAAAGCCATGTAGATTTATGCTGCTAGATGGGGAGCTAGATGAGAAGGAATTCCAATCGATGTTGAAGTCACCTAACACTATGGATTCCCATGGGTGAGTTTGAGTTAACCAGTGGAGAAAGTCCTCTAAGGTTTTGTTATTATTGTTGCCTAGGGGGATGTAAATACATGCTATATTTATGCTTTTATGTTTGTTTGGTTGAAGTTTTACAAGTAGAATTTCGGCATTGTTTGTTAGGAGGGGTTGTGGAGATGCAAGGGAGATTTGTAATGTATTTTTGTAGAGTATGGCTACACCACCACCTTTATGAGTTATTCGGTCTGCTCTTAGTATATCATACCCTGGTGGGATTATCTGTGTGTCTTTCGTACTTGGTTTAAGCCTGGTTTCTGTGAGACATAGTAGGTCTGGGGAACAAGTAGCTAAAAGGGCATGTAGGTTGTGAATCTTATTGTTTACACTTCCGATGTTTAGATGACAGGTCAGAAGAGAGTTAAAGGGTCTAGAGTTTAGATTGAGAAGTGGAGGGGAGGATAGGGTGGAATTAGAATTGAGTGGAGGGAAGGGCCAGGGTTGGGGTGGATATCACCATCTGTGGCTAGTCTGTGATTCAGAGTGGTAATGAATTTGAGGGCTTTGAGTAGAAGTTTGTAGTAATGTTTATCATTTGGCCTAATATTGGTAGGTTTGATAATTACATAGCGTCGAGTTCTAACAAGGAGGGTGAGTAGGGAGTTGAGTCATGGCCTCTGTTGTTAATTATGGGGAGGGTTGGTTTGGTAGCCTGGGTGGTGGAAGCCTATGTAAGACCAGGTTTCATATAGGGTAGCTAGGTAAGGGACAAGTAGGAGGGGAAAAAGAGTTAGTATGATAAGCTTCCTGGGTGGTGTCATATTCCGTTTGATCTTAGTGGGGGGTAGTGAGGTACAGGAAGTTAGTGGACAGTAGGGGGAGTGGTTTGAGGTTATAAAAGTACGAGTACTGAGGCGGGTGGGAATAGGGGCAGGGCGGAGAGCGGAGCGAGCATGAGCGGAAAGTGCATGAGCAGGGTTTACACTAAGCCACTAGAGCCCAGGTTTCAAGATGTAACTCCTGAATAATTAACTTGCAGGTGAGTAATCTCGTCTAAACAAACATCAGGTTCAATTCCTATGCTTTGGGAGCTGGTTTTTAAAATTTTATAGCTGTTTGCCTTAGTTTTAGAGTGTGTTCTGTAGTTTAAGTGGAGTATATGCAAACAAGCTTGGATTTTTTGTTTGGGTAAGCCTAGGGAGATTCGTGCTAGTGCTGAGGACCCTTAAATAATACTTTACTTTAAAGTCTATACTAAAATGACCAGATAATGACCTGTTTTGTTTTTACAGGTTGTGGGCAATAGTAGAGTAGTCGCTCGAAAAGGGCGAACTTCTTTTCTGCCTCACGCTGTGCAGGGGAAGACCTGTTTTGTTTTTACAGGTTGTGGGCAATAGTAGAGTAGTCGCTCAAAAAGGGCAAAGTTCTTTTCTGCCTCACGCTGTGCAGGGGAAGACCTGTTTTGTTTTTACAGGTTGTGGGCAATAGTAGAGTAGTCGCTCGAAAAGGGCGCAGTTCTTTTCTGCCTCACGCTGTGCAGGGGAAGACCTCAGGAGGTAGAGGCCGGTAACAAGGTCCAACAGCACTAGGGATTTGAAATTAAAGTACAGAGCTATCAGTATAGAGTTTAACTCACCCCTACAAATGCTTACATAAGATATATGTAAATATGTAGTTTCTTTTCTACTAATGTAATTAACTGCCATACAAAAGTAGTTATTGAGAAGTATTCTTTTGACACATGAACTGTTTGTGGACTGTTATACTGTGCATATTGATGTACTCACTTCTGCAGGTTTATGTATTTTTATTGTTGACATTAGCACAGGAGTCTCAGGTAAACTGGACAATTGCACTCCTGAGTATGCCTACCTACATCCTTGGTTGACCCTAAACACACATTTAGGTACTAGGCTATCTGCCCAAAAGCATTTATAAGTCTAGTCAGAATGTGTTGGCTTTCTCCGCCCCCTTAGATTAGTTCCCTGTGCCTCTGTCTAGCAGAGCCACTGAAGTGATCCCCGGGGTAAACTTTCTGTTTCCCATCCAGTCGTCAAGGTTTCTCTTGAAGAGGGTTAGCAAAGAGCTCTGCCTAATGTAGATTGGAATCTTTTTCCAAAGCATGGGAAGTCTCTGGGACAGGAATTTTCCCTCCAGCACGTCCTATTTATTGTTGTGGTGAGGTTTAGATCCCTAGAGCATGTGTTTCAAGGGGGTACGTTTTTTTTAGGTGGAGCATGTCCATCAATTCTGGGTTGGACATGGCCTTGTATGTTAGGCAGAGATCACCTCTGAGCAGCAGGTATGCAACTGAGTACAGCTGGAGTTTCTTCAGTCGAGCTGCATAGGGCATCTGTTTGAGGCCAGTGATCCTCTTGGTGAGGTACTTCTGTGGTCTTTCCAACTGTTGCAGGTGTCTTGTAAGGTACATCTCAAATGGGGCATTGTACTCTATGATGGGTCTGATGAGTGATGAGTAGAGGGGCCCAATAACCTCTTTTGATCTGGATGCAAACCCTTTTGTGATTAGGTGGGTCACATAGAAGGATTTTCTAACCACTTTGGCAATGTGATTATCAAAGCAGAGATTACTATCTACTTGGGTCCCCAGATCCCTTATTATGTTTTCCATATTTAGGGGACTACCAGTTGCAGCCTTAGGTCAGCTGGTGCCCTAGGCAAAAGGGCTCCATGCTGCCCCCCACCACACCACCCGGTGCCCCATCCTTGTCTACCTACACCAAATAAATACTGGAAAAGCACACCTACTACAGTGACAACCTAGGCGGACGCCTAGTTGGCCTATGCCTAAGGCCGGCTATGGGGACTACCACCTATGTGGTAGTTTGTGGGTACTTTGTTATTTCCAAAGAGAATAACTATGCACATTTTTGCATTTAGCTTGAGGCCATGATTTTGAGACCAGGTATCCATCTCAGTGAGACCCTTTTGGAGGATGTCTGGGTCAGCCAGTAAGTCAATTATAGCCCCTAGTTTGTAGTCATCTGCGAACTTTGTTAGCCATGGTCCTCCTGTGCTTGTCTGTACTTCTGAGAAGTATATGCTGAACAGGAGGGGTCCTAAGACTGAGCCCTGGGGAACGCCACTTGTAACTGGTTTAGAGGCAGACCTAGCTCAACATATGGGTTCTGTCTGTGAGCCAATTGGCAACCCATCTTGTGACATAGGGGTTTATGTTCAGGCTGGTGAGCTTGTCTATAATACCAGTATGGGGAATGGTGTTGAAGGTCTTTGCAAGGTCTAGGTAGGCTGTGTGTACCACCTTTCCCTCATCTATAGCCATGGTAACTGTCTCAAAGAAGTCCACCAGATTTATGAGGCACAATCTGCCCTTAACAAAGCCGAACTGGGTAGGGTCCAGTGTTTGGAGGTTTCCAGTGTTTCAGTTAATGAGTTCCATGATGATACGCTCCATAGCTTTGCAGACCAAGCTAGTCAGACTTATAGGGCAAAAGTTCCCGGGGTCTGTTGTGGCTCCACCTTTGTGGAGCAGAATAACCGTTGCTGTACACCACTCTATGGGTACATAGCCTGTGGAGAGGCTGAGTTTGAACAGTGTGTTTAGGTGAGGGGTTAATTCGTCTTTGAGCTCGTGTAGGACGCAACCTGGGACACCGTCCGGGCCCATTGATGCTGTGATTTTGGCTTTGGAGAGGGCTATTTTAACCTGAGTGTCTGTGATTTCACAGGCTCTACATTCTTCTGGTATGGTTATGGGCCCTTTTGGGGCTGAGAGGGGGTGAAGTTTGCACTGAACCTGTCTACCAGGATGTTGGCAATATCGGTTGGTTCAGTGTATTTTGTGCTATTCTACACTAACTCCGAGCAGATCTGAGCATTGCCACTTAGATTCTTGACATAGCTAAAAAATGCCTTGTGGTTATCTTTGGAGTCCTTGGCAAGTTTTCTTTCAAAGCTCGCCTTGGACAATTTTATGAGGGATCATAGTTTCTTGCTGATACTGATCAGAGCTGTTTTCCCTTCTTGGGCTTTTACTCCTTTCTGTACTAGTTTCCTCCTTCTGTTGTATAGATTGTTTATGGCAGGGGTTCACCAGACTTGTTTCCTTTTCTTAGAGGAGTGAGTCTTGGTTTTGCTTGGGATAGCATGATCCATGCATTCTTGTAAGTGCCCGTAGAATGCATTAGTAAAGGATTTTGCAGCTTGGACAGCATTATCCTTTAGCATGGGGGCTTTGAAACTTTCCACCTCGGTCTTAAGTAATGCGCAGTTTGCTTTTGAAAAGTTTTTCATGGTGGTTTCCTTGTCTAGGGGAGGGGTGGAATGTGGATATCCAAAGTGATTTGTTTATGGTCAGATCTAACAAGCAAGGGGTTGACCTCTGGTGTGGAACACCGGTTGCCTATGTTGGTGAAGACCAGGTCCAATATGTTGTCACCTCTGGTGGGAGTGCTGACCAGTTGTTTCAGGGTGTTTGAATTTATAAATTCTAGGAAATGTTGGGCAAGGGAGTTAGTACTTGAGTAGTTCTCCCAGTTAATGTTTGGGTAGTTAAAATCACCCAATATTAGGGTGTTTGCGAGGACCTTTCTGTTACCCAGTGTTTCCAGAAATGCAGAATGGGGGTCCTGAAACATGGTGGGTGATTTGCAGCAAGCTACAGTTTGAATAGCAGTTTTGTCCATTGTTAGTTGCATGTGGATAATCGCTGAAGCATCGTGCTGTGCCACTAACCTGGAGGTGTGGGTATCCTTGATAAATATGGATACTCCCCCGCCTTTTGTATTTCAGTCCGAGTTCTGTGGCCAAAATGTATGGTATGAGTTGTAGCCTGGTAGTGCTGGGGTGCTCTCTGGAGCCTTAAACCAGGTTTCTGTTACTGCACATATATCGATTTTCTCCATGCTGAGGAGTGCCTCGAGTGCATGCATTTTCAGGTTTAGACTTCTGGCACTGAGTAGTATTACCCTCAGATTTTTGTTATTTGTGCTATTTATGGTGGTGGGTTTGTCTTTTGAGCCTTGCCTAAAAATTGCACTATGGGGGTGGCAAGAGCCTTAGCCAGTATTCGAAAGCCTAAGGGTGACAGTGCAAGCCGTCTCTAGAGAAGCAGCATGGCTTGTTGAGCATGTCATCCCAGGCAGATAGACACTGGATCCCCTTTGAATGACACCAGAAACTTAGCCAATTGTTGAAATTGATAATTTTTTCTTTATACTGTGGTGTCATTCTTGGTGAGGGCAGGATGTTACTCAGGGTCAGGGTCATACCAGCCTGAGCTATGTAATCAGAGAGCTCTTCCATGTCTCTTTTCATGTAGTCCAGGAAGGTACGGCTCAGGTCATTCACACCAACATTTACAATGAAAGAGCCATATTTGTACTTGTTCTGGAGTGACCTGAGTGCTTGTGTTATGTGGTGGATCCTGGCACCCGACAGGCACCTAACAGTAACCTTCTCCTTATTCAACCTAGTGAGTGGGACATCAGTGTGCCTGACTATAGAGTCACCTATTACTAGTATGTTGGGTATGTTATTTTGCCTTCAGGGCTGTGATTGCATGGCACACTGGTTTTGTGAAGTATGTGTTTCATGGTTTGTGTTGGGGGGGGTGGAGGTTGCTTGGATGTCTGCTTTGGAGTGCTCTGTTGCTTATGCAGATTTTTATTTAGAGCCTCCAAGTATGTTTTCATGTATTTACGTGTGTTTTTTTGCCAGTGCTGGTTTAATTGGTCTATGTGAGACTGGTGGTGTGATGTCAGTATTTCCCTTCTCCTCTTGACTGTCTGATCCATTCTTGGGTTGAGAGACCTTAGCCTCCAGTTTGGCTGTATAATTGAATCTCTCACATGTATTAGTGTTTGGTTGTAGGAGGAGAGGGTTGTCTGTGTACATGAGGCAGTTGTAACATTGCCTCAGAATGCCCAGGTTCACCAGTTGGACTGGAGAGTACACCTGAAACTGCCCTTTGGACATGCCTGGTTAGGTACAGTAAACTGTTTTACTGAATGGCTGGTAAGGTTGAATAGAGAGCCTTGTCCTTCTGTAGTGCTAGGATTTATAAGTGCTTGCTATGAGTTTTGAGCAAGTGCCGAGCTGAGAAATTAATGGCTTGAGTGCTTAAGTTGAAAGTTTGTCTAGTTCCAAGGAAAAAATTGAAGAGGAGACTTCAGAGCCGGGAATAATTATACCCTAGCTAACCGGTGCTGCCTAGCGTGCAAAACCGAGCAAATGCAGTTTTTATAGCAGGGAAATGAAAGAGAGAGAAATTAGCCCAAAATGGCCAATAAACAACTACTTTCTGGGCTGAAACCACTCCTCCAGGGACAGATAGGCTGCTCAAAGCTCCCCTCTCTCACAGGTGAACAGAGAAATTTCCTTCTATCCAAGTAAGGTATGGGCAAACACAGAGATTTGTAACACAGCCCTGAATTCAGCACTAACCTGAAAACTGGACTATACTAGCTTAGAAAGGTGGGAAACAAGTATATTTTTTTTTTTCAGAAAATAAAGCAGATACAATTGAAAAAATACACTTTAAATGCGCATAAAAAGATGCTTATTGTTATATATCTCAGTTCAGAGTTGTAGTCAATGCCCCTAGTAATAAAGTAGGAAGAAACACAAATACAGTAAAAGCAGATGAATAAAGTGCAATATATATATATATATATATATATATATATATATATATATATATATATATATATATATATATTTATATAAACAATAAAAAACAAACAATCTGATTTAAACACGTTACCCAATTAACCAGAAAAAACTCAAAACTGAGCCCTGTCCCAGCAGTCTTTAGACAAGTTCTAACTGCACACTCCTGCTACTAGGGTGCAGGGGAACCTTCTCCAAAAAAGATGGCCTGGATCAGTGCTCAAGTTATACAAACAAAGCTAGATTCAGCAGGCCTGAATCTGGTCCTATGCTACAGCAACAAGGTGCAACAATTTCAGAAAGAAACAGTTCGAATAAGCAGGCGCAATATGCCTGTGACCAGAAATTCCCAACTCAGAAGGGCAGAATCCAGCCTCTTCTTCCACAAGAGCACAGATCACAACCTTCTTAATGTAGAATAACTGGACTGAAGCCCAAGTGCTTAAACCAGAACTAATACACTTTTAGAATAGCAGACACTGAGCTTTCAGTCAGCAATTCCCAGCTTAGAAGTATGTAAGCAACTTGTCCTGCCACAACAGTGCAGACCACAAACCTTCTTAATGTAAAACAACCGGTATGAAGCCCAAGTGCTTAAACCAAAAGACTTAGAATAACACTTACAGTTTAATCAGGCTACTACCAAGAAGCAATAAGTGCAGCAGAATAAATAAAATTGAGTACGTTTAAAAAGAGGCAAAAGCAAAATAAAGTAGGAGAAAACATAAATACAGTAAAAGCAGATGATTTTGTTTTTATTAGTAAAGTGCAAGGAGAGAAGAAGGAAGAACCTAAGTAGGTTGGCCTTCTCAAATCTTCCCTCTGTATTATGTAGAGTGAACACTGGACTCAGAATAAGATCTCACTGTATTCGGTTAAGTGAGCAAATGAGATGGACTCAGGAGGAGTGTTCAAATACAGACTTACAGGAGGGGCTGGCAATTCCAGAGCCACCAACACTGACACCAAAACAAGAACAGTGAGGGTGGATGGGGACAAACAAGAAAAATAATAAGTACAGTTGTACAGATTGCAGAGATATTAAATCAAAATGTAGACAAAAAATGAAAATAAACACATCTTTTTTCAGTATCACAGCTGGCAGTAGGCTCTGCAGCAGCCTGAGCAACAGGTATATCTGATTTAAAACACAGGACAGAAACCAAACAATACAGATGCAGGAATACTTTGGCCGGATGAAACTAGATCTGAAAACTTACTGCCACTAAAAAAACAGACAAGGCCTCCAGGCAAAAGATTTCACTACAATTGAGGTCACCACTGAGAGATATATAGCTATATCACACAAGAAGAAGAAGAAGTACAGTTGTACAGATTACAGAGATATTAAATCAAAATGCAGACAAAAAATGAGAATAAACACTTATCTTTTCTCAATATCACATCTGGCAGTGGGTCAATCTCTCTGCAGCAGTCTGAGCAACATGTATATCTGTCTAATTAGTACAACTGTCTAAATTAATGCCTCAAACAACAGGTAGATAGCTTGCAAAACAATATCTTTAATATAGGGAACAGATAAACATAGTGCATGTGTTTTTTTAATGCTTAAGGAGAACCATTTGGAGAAATGTGCCCATCTTTCTAAATATCTGATGGATTAGGAAAAATAAGAGTCTGTGAGTACACTGTAGAATTTTATAGCTACATCCCTAAAGCAGATGGCTCATATAAAACAGTTAACACCTTAATGTTTCCTCTTGTCAGTGGCACCTTGCAGTTTTGCACAGGTCTGTTATTGTGCTGATTTAATTGTCTTCATCTCTGCTTTTAATTTACAGAATTAGATTGAGAAAACAGAATGGATACATTCATATAGTAAATCAAAAATGTTGTAATGCAAAAGTGAAATAAAGCTAAGTAGGATACTATATTTCTGTAAATTAAATGTGAGATTGAGAAGACCTAGTCATAACACCGCTTGTGATGTTTTACATCTTCTTCTGGCCTTTCCCAGTTAGGGGTCGCCACAGTGGATCATCTGTCCGCTTATGATTGGCAGTGGAGTTTTTACAGTGTCAAGTTGCCAGCCTGGCACCCAATCTTCCACAGAAGGCACACACATGCACACACTCACACCTAGAGCCAATTTAGAGTGTCCAATCCACCTACTGCATGTCTTTGGGATGAAACCGGAGCACCCTGAGGAAATGAACGCAACCACAGGGATGACATACAGACTCCACACAGAAGGCACCCTAGCCAAGGATCAAACTGGAGAACCTCTTGCTGTGAGATGGCAACACTAACCGCTGCACCACCGTGGCTGCCCGCTTGTGATGTTTTAGATAATTATACATAATCTCATTGTTTCTAAGATCAGTGTCCATATTCTACAACATGCTAAACCGTTTTAGGTTAAACATGGAACACATATTTTAGAGTTTTCTTCTTAATCGCTGATCTCATTATTCACGTTTTTATCACAGGAGAAACTATGTTAGGTTAAACATCAAACAGGCAGTGTCAGGCTTCTTTTGTTCACAGTACATATAAGACCCCTTAATGTACACATCAGCCAAAACTGTCCTTCTGGTCTGGAGTTTGAGCAAAATACAAAAACTAACGCACTGTGATCATTGTACTTCTTAGAGGGAGAAGTAATGAGCATATTTTAATTTAATAATATGTAAATATTAAATGCATAAGAACATGATTCTTTAAGTTTCAGCACTGTTCAGGCCACATGAGAGAAAACTGTGTATGTGTGTTTGCATGCATGTATATATATATATATATATATATATATATATATATATATATATATATATATATATATATATATATATATATATATATATATATATATATATATATGTGTGTGTGTGTGTGTGTGTGTGCTATTAGCTCATCTCCTTATATCATGGACGTAAACGACACTAAGATAGAACTTTACATGACTGTTTTTTGTTTTAGCTAGTGCCTCATTTTTAAGGCTCCAAACTGTAACACTTGGGAATTGTACTCACCAAGGTGAAATCATATCTAGTTTGCACTCAACCCACAGTAGGGCAATCGTAATCTAACACCATGCAATTCATCTGGGTTACCTCACAGCTACCTCTTTGAAAAGAAAGTCTCATACATTTTAAATCTGTTAAATGATTATTTTACATCAGAAAAAATGTGCTTAAAACACAAATTTTAATGATTTCACAATGGCTGTTTCCTTATAAAGAAACCTATAGATTTCACACTACGACAACAAAGCTATGACATATGCTTTGTTGTAACACAACTAGGAAACAATCTCTGGGATTCAGAAACACCTAATGCACTACATAATCCAATTCACAGCAGGATTAGTCCGAGCACTAAGTCTGAGCAATTCAGAGATCATCTGTGCTGATGCAGTAGTAAGAAAACTCAAGCCTTTATTCAGGACAGCAGCTTCTCTGGGAAAGCCATATGCAAATGTAGCAGTCCAGGAGTATGGTTAATGCTAATTAGTTATCTGGTCTGTCCCAAAAATACCTCTGCCATCTGAACAGCATTGTACAGTGATTCAAAATACAAGTGTATCTCATTATTTTGGGAGTGAAGTTAAAGTGTTTGCCATTCATGTCAGTGTGAGGACCAATAGTGTTAGTGCTGTGGCAGGTAAGTAATTGGAAGACATATCTGTGTAGGTGTCTATGTAATTGCATTGCTTTGACTAGCAGGGGGAGTACTGGTACAGTTATGTCTAACTGCTAACAAGATATTGCTCATCATGGCCTTATCATGTTTCTAAATCATGAAATACCATTGTCATAGCACTGGTGGCAATATTATTGTAAATTATGGCCAGTATATCTTATGGACTTTCTCAACCACAGGAGCATTTCTAATTAACAATTACATACCTGCATATATTCCTTCAAAATGTTTAATAATGTCATTAGAAGTCATGAAAGTCCACTCTTTATTATTATTATGTGTCTAATCCTCGTCATATATAATTTCTGTGGTAACACACTAACCTTCTAATACATCTTTTAAATTCACCCATAGTGGTAGCATGACAAGGATAGCATATTTAGACACCTTTGTATCGAATGGGATAGCAGGATTTAAATCCAGAATATATAGAAAAGAAACCTTTAGGAACTCATATTTAGAATACACTAGTTGTCACCCAGCAAGTCAAAAAAAGAGCATCATTAAGGGTCAGTGCATAAGAGCTGCGAGAATGACATCTGATTTCAATGAAATGAAGAAATAGTTAAAATATATAGGAACAATACTTGGGGAAAGGGGTTAACCCAGATATTTAATTGATGATGCCACTCAATATGTACTGAGAGAATGGGGGGAAAAATACAAACCACTTCTTGGTACTGGGTTGCAGAAAAATAAGGGAGAACATGAGAATGAGAAGGTAAATTCCTACCATAGGGCTTGTGTAGGGGAGTGCAGTCCATACACTGAGGAGATAAAGAAAAGAATGAGACAAAATTGGAATATTTTAAGACGTGATGACTTGGTTTACATTAAAGTGTGTACAGGGCCTATGTATGTTCACAAGACTGGGTCTAACCTTAAGAATAGGTTTGAGAGGGGGAAGGTAGAATAAAGGGTGACACTAGAGATGGGCACACCAAAAACTGTGGGCAGTGTCAGCAGTGTGAGGAGATCATAGAAGAGAAACTAATTACATTAGGGGATGTAAACCACACTAGATTAAGGTTTAAGAAAGGGAGTTGTTTATCCCAGTGTGTCATATACTTGGCCAAGTGTATGGCATGTCCGAGTTATTATGTGGGGAAGACAGACAGACAATTGAGGAACAGGATATATGATCATACCTACTGTATAAGGAAAAATGATAAAAACAATGCTTTGTGTAGACACATACTTAAATATGATACAAGCCACGTGTTTAAATTTGGGATTTTAGAACAAGTAAAGGTGGATTTAAGGGGAGGAAATGTTAAGGTCAAATTAGCAGAAAAATAGGTCAAATGGCAACTCAGGCTAAATGCAACCAAAAAACCTGGGTTGAATGAATATATTCCCACTAAACCAGTCTTGGATGCAAGGATATGAATGACATGTAGTAGTAGGGTATGTACACATAGAATAAAGTCAGAAACAAGTGAAAAAATTTAAAAAGAAAGCTGGTACAACAAGAAAGGAGGCAATATGTCAGGATATAATGTCCAAATAATAAAAGTGCAAATACTGAGAGTTAAAGATGTGCACATTTTTTAACATAGCACAAATACGCATTCATATGTTATATATGTTTTTTAATAATGTATAAATGTGCACTCATACAATATAACAAAAGTGCATTATTGTGTTCTAAAGAAGTACAAATTTTTTTTAATATAGCACAAATTAGCATTTCCATATATTATATATGTGTCATTTAAAATGTATAAATGTGTTTTTATACTAAAATGTGATATATATATATATATATATATATATATATATATATATATATATATATATATATATATATATATATATATATATATATATATATATATATATATATATATATATATATATATATATATATATATATATATATATATATATATATATATATATATATATGTATATATATATATATATATATATATATATATATATATATATATATATATATATATATATATATATATATATATATATATACATGTGATTTTTTATAGGTCTACTTAGAAACTGTATGGTAACGGGGTGTAACAGAAAACTGTGCAGGCTGAATGAGCAGAATTAATGAATATTCATAAAGTTATGTTTTATTCATGCAAAGATTAACTGATTGAGCATTCCCATTGGATCTTGATTTTTTAAAAATGTATTATATAAGGGGGAGAAACACACATTTCACTCTTCTGATGAAGTCTGCAGTCAGCAGATGAAAGCGCTTAACCTGTGTGTAAAATAGTTTTAACCCTCAGGGGTTTGTTTTTATTTGTTTTCTATTAAAAGTGATTTTTGAAATAAGCACTTGCAGTGAGTTATGGCCCTTTTTAGCATATATTTTGTTATTTGCTTGTATATACGCTTACAACTACAACTAGGTATCTTTTAAATTTAGATGGACACACACACACAGATGCTCATTTGCAAGGGACACTTCCGCTATGACTTCAAGTCACAAAACAGAAGACCAAAACAATGAATCCTGGAAAGATGAAAACATGTTGCAAAATGGATAACTGCAGTTTTGAAGGAAAAAGCTAAAAATGCCCATTCTGTGGGAGGAAAAATGTATACTATTCTCTGAGGCTTCTAAGACTTAGATACTACATTTGCACAATCTGTATTTCTGCAACAGCAATTCATAATTCATGCTTTGCATATACAGTTTTCAAAAAACAGGCATCCGTCAGCTACACTCTGAGGTTTTATTTTGTTTCTTTTACCTTTCCAGACATACCTCAATAACGTTTTATTTCATTGTACTCCATTTTTTTAGCATTTGACTATGCAAATGCACAAACAAGCTTTTGATGTTTCATAAATAAGCATGCCTCCATGGCATTTTTAACAGGGTGCTTTAAGCAATGCTAAGTGAAAATGATATATAGGTACAAGGAGGTCAGGCTGACTCACAGGTAGCATTTTTCTCTTTTTTACCTAGACCTTCCTCCACATCCCTTTGTGTTCCTATTAAATCTTACCTCATAGATAGCCTGCTCAGCCATCTCATATTCCCATGCTTCTGACTAAAGATCCAAATCTAAATGCTGATGTTTATATGTACGTAACAAATATACTTCTAAATTGTAATCTTTTCTCCCTGAATGAAACCCAGATAACGTCATACTGACAAATGTTATATCTGCACTTGGTCATACTGTAACCATATGTGAAATGCTGATGATATATTCTGTTTTAAGAGTTACATACAGTTTCCTTTTTTCACAATTTGGCATATCATTTCAGCAGTTATTTTGAATGTGTATACTACAACAATTATGATAGACTCCACTTATATAGGAAGATACTGTACACTTTAATCTTTAATTAACTTGACTTGGGTCTTCACTAGGTCTATTCAAGATCTTATCTGAGACACAATATGTTCCTTTATATGTAAAACAATGACAGTCTTAAAAACGTTTAAGACATTTGGAAACAAGGAAGGTCAGAAGTTCTAAAACAAAACAGAAATTACAAAAATGTAAGCATACAAATATGGCCAATATAACTTCAATCAATAAGTAATGTGTAGTATGTAACTAAACTTCAGCATTACAAGTAATAATTGTCTAACTCTACACATGATTAAAGATGGAAAGTTATGGTTATGTCAGTACTTGAGCACAGCATAATTCTGGCACAAGGTAGCCATCAGTTGAAACACACTGTGGCTGCTTTTGGGAGTTCAAATTGTGTTTTTTTTTTTCACTTTAGAAAGACCACGTCATCCTTCTTCAGTAAACAGAAATATAAACCCCACATTCTGCTCATATACCTGTTTTTACATAGAAACAGTAAATGTGGAAAACATTTAGGCAAGTCTTTGTGAACCCAGTAGGATTTATTGTAAAGTGCTCGGCTTCAGCACACACCATTTGGTCAGCACATTACCAGATCTGGGTATACACAGACTTATTTATTTTTTGAAAGCCACACCCCCACATGAGTACAGCATTCCTTGGCCGGTTACTTTAGTAGCAAGTGATGACTCACTTAAATATATACAGATGGATGGACAAAATGCAGCAATTGTGACATTAAAGTTTGGCCACAAATTTGCAGGAAAAAAAATTATATATATATATATATATATATATATATATATATATATATATATATATATGTGTGTGTGTATATATATATATATATATATATATATATATATATATATATATATATATATATATATACACACACATACATACATACATACATACATACATACGCACACCCACACATACACATATATATAGATTAGGTGCTGTTTTCTAATCCTTAATCTCTGATGCAGGATAGAAACCATGAATCACTTGCCTGCATCATATTTCATCTTACTTTCTGCACTGGTGATGGCCCTCTCTTGCATCATTCTGGGCTGGTCCTGAGTCACACCTGAGTCCATTCATTTTCTCATCTGTGTGCATTTCTTGGATATCTGTAGTTATTTACTTCATACATACACTCTCACCCATCATGGCAGGCATCCAAATCGCTGTTGCTTTAATATACAATGCTGCAGTTTCAGTTACACATTTTTTTACCATAGCGGTAACACCATACCTAAAAGCTCCTTAATTGGAGCTTAGTAACAAATATTTGAACCTCTACTCTCTAAATTAATAAAATGAAACATGACAAGATATAAAAAAAGTTTTCTGCTGAGAAACATAATCAGAGGCTGTCATTTGTTAACACTGGGAATAAACTACTACTTATTTTAGCTGTTCCCATT
Source organism: Protopterus annectens (assembly GCF_019279795.1). Taxonomy (NCBI): domain Eukaryota; kingdom Metazoa; phylum Chordata; order Ceratodontiformes; family Protopteridae; genus Protopterus; species Protopterus annectens. The sequence continues at coordinate 293,149,916 of NC_056738.1, read as the reverse complement.
AGGGGTCACCACAAAGGATCATTTGTTTCCATTTCTTCCTGTCCTTTGCATCTTGCTTTGTCACACCAACCACCTGCATGTCTGCTATCACCACATACATGCATCTTATCATAGTCCTTCCTCTTTTCCTTTTACCTGGCAGCTCCATCCTTATCATCCTTTTCCCAATGTGTCCAGCATCCCTTCTCAACACATGTCCAAACCAAAGCAATCTTGCCTCTCTGGCTTTGTCTCTAAACCTTCCAACCTGAGCCAGCCCTCTAATATACTGATTTCTAATCCTATCCATCCTTGTCACACCCAATGCAAATCTTAACATCTTTAACTCTGCCACCTCTAGCTGTGACTCCTGCCTTTTTTCAATGCCACCGTCTCCAACCTATATAACATAGCTGGTCTCACTAACCTCTTGTAGACCTTCACTTTCACACTTTCTGGTACCCATCTGTCACAAATCACTCCTGACACACTTCTCCACCCACCCTGCCTGTATTCTTTTCTACACCTCTTTTAAACACTCACCATTACTCTGAACTGTTGATCGCAAGTATTTAAACTCATTCACCTTCACCAACTCTACACACTGCATCCTCACAATTCCTCTGTCCTCCCTCTCATTCACACACATATAGTCTGTCTTAGTCCTGCTAACCTTCATTCCTCTCCTCTCCTCTCCAGAGCATATCTCCACCTCTCCAGGGTCTCCTCAACCTGTTCCCTACTCTCATTACAGATCACAATGTCATCCGTAAATATCATAGTCCATGGGGACTCCTGTCTGATCTCATCTGTCAACCTGTCCATCACCACTGCAAATAAGAAAGGGCTCAGAGTTGATACTCGATGCAATCCCACCTCCACCTTAAATGCATCTGTCACTCCTACTGCAGACCTCACCACTGTCACACTACCCTTGTACATATCCTGTACACTCTTACATACTTCTCTTCCACTCCCAATGTCCTCATACAATACCACAACTCCTCTCTAGACACCCTGTTATATGCTTTCTCTAAGCCCACAAAGACACAATGTAGCTCCTTCTGACCTTTTCTATACTTCTCCATCAACACTCTCAGAGCAAACATCTTATCTGTAGTGCTTCTTTCCAGCATGAAGCCGTACTGCTGCTCATTAATCATCACTTCCCTTCTTAACCTAGCTTCCACTCCTCTTTCCCATAACTTCATGCTGTAACTGATCAGTTTTATCCCTCTGTAGATACTACAGCTCTGCACATCATCCTTATTCTTAAAAATTGGTACCAAAACACTTCTTCTCCACTCCACAGACATCCTTTCACTTTCCAAGATTTCATTAAACAATCTGGTTAAAAACTCCACAGCCATCTCTCCTAAACTCCTCCATGTTTCAGCAGGTATGTCGTCTGGACTAACAGCCTTTCCATTCTTCATCCTCTTCATAGCTGTCCTTACTTCCTCCTTGCTAATCCATTGCACTTCCTGATTCACTAGCCCCACATCATCCAACCTTCTTTCTCTCTCATTCTCTTTATTCATCAGCCCCTCAAAGTACTCCTTCCAGCTGGTTAACACACTCTCCTTGCTGGGAATAAACAATGCTCTTAAGAACTGTAAATTAATATGATGTTGATGCAAATCCCTCATCATGCTCCAACCTCCTATGATGGAAGCAACACTGGTAATACATATTTTAACTAAACCAAAACCTTAACATTGTAAACTACAACTGATAATAAATACAAACCATGCAAAACACTAAGAAACCATTATGACAACTTTATCTACTTGACTATATCTTCCAATAAAAGATCTGCATCATTTTATTCTATATACTATACCAGAAAAATGCAACATAAATAAAACAAATGTCACACTCAGCCATAAACTACTTACAAAAAAATAGTCTAATCTTCCTAATGAAACCAATGAAACAAATGATGTACCCCAGTTGTGTATTCAGTTGTTACAAGATCAGTCAAAGCCATTGCAAAGTATGCAAACAAATGCACTTCTCTTAATGCTAACCCATTTATATTAAATAAGATGCTTATGAAATAAGCAAAAAAAGCTTTTTACTTTTAATTACCTATATCAACCTGTGGTGATGTATATATTTAAAACCTACCGCAAAAGTATACCAAATATGCTGAAATCACCCTTCTGAGATATCAGATGTTCAAAATGTCTTAGGGAATGAAATTATAAGTTGATGGTGCAAGTCTTTCAGACATTACTCCAGATTTTTAAAATGAGTTCATTTCATCTTCACAGCAATCAAAGGCAGAGAAACAGATACCACTGAATTTCCTTATGTCCCAGTAAAATTTTAAAATACCATATGTTCAAATTTCTTCTATTATCCAGAACAGTTAAATGAGGATGGCATGCAATGGCTAGAAAGCAATAAAAACAAACAAACAAACAAAAAAACAAATACATAAACACATAAATAAAATAAATAAGTAAATACACCCACACCCATACACCTGCATACACTGAGTGATTTGATTAAGAGGTGAGGGGAGTATTGACTATTTCCTGGATTACAAACTAAATCTACCAGGATTATCAAATCTGTTTTTTCTGACAATCCAAATTTACCATAATACACAATACATACATTTGCATAATGCCATAGCATGGATTCTCTGCTCAGAGCTGAATAACCTCCTCTGGTACACCTGCTTCCTCTATAGGTGATCATGTCTACTTTTCACTATCCTTACCAAGTGGTATCATCCGCTACAATCCTATGAGTATTATACTTTGATCACTGCAAACCTATATATAGCAGCAGAAAAAAAGTGCTTCAAAGAAAAGTATCAATCCACTTTTTAGAAGATATCTGATAACATTTTATTTTATTCCATTTAGAAGGTTTATATAAATAGCATGTCAGCAAGTGAGCTGCACTCTCCACCTTTACTGAACTATACACTAAAACCAAATATAATAAAAATCTATTTCAGAATGTTCATCCTAATGACAAACAATATGTTAAACCTTTGGGTAAGAAATCTGTTCAGAAAAGGACAGATTGCACTGATGTCTGTCTTTCCATACACATTCTCCCTGAAATTAATTCAGATTTATAATTTTCATAATAATCACAAAGTACTGGCTCAATTAACAAATGGAATAACAGTCTTCTCCGTCTTTAATTCCACCTTGCTGATATTCTTTTGGGCAAAAAAAAAAAAAACAATTGGTATCAGAGTTCAAGTCATTTAACTTAGCAATGTTGATTGCTGGAGTTTGTTGTATCCTCAACACCCCCATCCCCAGTAAGCATCTGCTGTTTCTGTATCATGTGTGCCTGTTCCCCTTCTACAAATATCATTGACAGTTCATTGATGCTGTGTTATTATTTTTCCACATCTATGGCTGCACCTTGTGATTATTTTGACACATTGGTTGCCTCCTAAAATGGAGGAAAAACAGCAGATCAGCATAGTTAGCACTTTAAATGAAAAATATACAAGTGCATATTTGAATAAATTGTTTTTTTATGATTTAGTTTTTTTTATTATTATTCCATAAAGTTTGTTTTGCTGTCTTTCCATATAGCAGGTTAATAATTATATACTGAAAGGCATAAGCTGATGTCAGCTATTTAGTAATCACTTTATTCAACTGACATTAACTTTAACTCTACCGTATTTCTTTGTACTAGAAATTAGTTTTTGCAATTTTGTTATTGGCATTCTGTTTTGCTGAGAAACCCAGAAATGTCACACTACCTTACTTCTGCATCTGCTATTACGACATGCAATCATATAACATAAACATGATCTGCCTAACCATTCATTAAGAATGACCCACTCAGCATTCTTGAATGCAAATGCATCCTACAACTGGTACATTAAAAGATGAAAAGAAAGAAGGAAGTGTGTACATGGAGACAAATCATATATCATTATACAAGAAGTTACATCTAAACCATAAATGGTTGATAGGTCACCCTTGTTCTAGCATTATGTTAGATACAGCTGTGGAGTACATGGTAATGGCCAAGAATTTTAGGGTGTCAAGATTCCTTGCCCAGTATGGCATTTGTATGTTTTCATGCATGTGTGTAATACACATTTAACACACCCTTAATTATGTTAATATCTGAATATAAATTGCTGGCAGTGATATGCTAAACATTACATATTTAATTAAAGAGTACTTACCTTTCTAGATTTGTAGTTTAAACTACTTTATCAAATATTTTCACTAAAGTACCTGCAAGGAAATTTTGGATGATATTTCAACAAAGCAGGTTGAACAGGCACAGTAAAATAAACACATTTCTTATTACTCAAAATGTATAAACCACTGAGACGAGTTTCACTTTCCTTTGATTTTCCCCTCTTAACTGATAAAACGTTGCACCAAATGTATATACATAGACTTACTGCCTAAAATTTTATGACTATTTCTCAGTTCATTTACTTAAAACTTTGCACCCAGTGTATGTCCATAGACTTACTGCCCAAAATTTTATAACTATTTATTTCAGTTCTTTTCCTCTACAACATTAATTCAGCATAAAATTGCCTGTCCTGTTGTGATCACTGTTTACTTAGGAAAAATCTGAATAATATCCAGTAATTCCGCGGTGGTACAGAGGTTGCATTGTTACCTCACAGCAAGAGGTTCTCCTGTTCGATTATCGGCTGGAGTGCCTTCTGTGTGGAGTCTGCATGTCCTCCCTGTGGTCGAGTGGCCTCCGAAAGACATGCATGAATGGGCATGCCTTCGCTGAAGGTTGGTCTTTGGGCTGGCAACTCGGCACCATAAAAATCGATTACCAATCATTAGCAGACTGGAGTTCCGCTGTGGTGATCCCTAACCGGGAAAAGCCGAAAAGACAAACAACAATCCAGTAAGATAAGGAAAGAGTCCAAACTGGGTATTCTCATAAGTGGAGAAAGCATATGACAAAGTCCCAAAAAAGTTGATTTGGGCTGTCCTGCGATGGTTTGAAGTTCTGGAAACACTATAGGATTACTGCAGGCTATAGACAAGCACAAATGACAAGTGTGAGCACAAATGACAAGTGTGCGCAGTGTTTGGCCTTTCAGAGGGGGTCCCAGTGGGAGTGGGTGTGTATCAGGGTTAAGGTCCAAGCCCCCTGCTGTTGATAGTGGTGGTGGACTACATTAGCAAAAAAATCAGTGGCTACACATCAACAAAGCTGCTGTATGCAGATGATGTGGTATTACAGGCAGACTTTAAACATGAACAGAATGCAAAACTGAAGCACAAGGAATGAAACTGATAAAGCAGTTACCATGACAGAAAAAGGAGGAAATAAGAAGCAGCTAAATTTGAGACAGAAGGGAAAATAGTGTAAGAGATTAACAGCTTTAGGTATCTGGGATGGGTACTTAAAGAGTAGGGAAGTTTAAATAAAGAGGTCAAAGATAGAACCAGAGGGGTTGCAGCCTTTTGGTACAGACTGTCAAAGGTACAGTGTGACAGAAGAAAGTGGAAGAAGCTGTCAAGTGAGGGGTACAAAACAGCTGCGACTTGTACTTCTATAAGGAGTAGAAACCTGAGCAGTGAAGGTAAAGCAGCTGAGGAAGCTAGAGGTGAGGGAGGTGAAGTGCCTGAGATAGGAGGTAAACTATGCAACAAAAAAGAAACAAAGACATGAGAGCAGATGCTAAAGTAGCTCCAGGTGCGGGGAAGAGATTACGAGGGTTTAGGCAGGTGCTGGAAAGCAGAAGATAATTTGGTAAGAAGACTTGGATGAGACAGGAAGAATACAAAAGGAAATGAAGATTTCCAGTAAAGAGCTGGATAGATTAAATGACTGAAGACCTGTTACAGTACGGTATGAATATCGAAAAAAGTAGGAGGGAGGCATTGAATTCATAGGTGTCAGCTGCTGAAGCAACACACCAACTCTATGTATAAAATGGGAAGAAGTGCGTTGCAGCTGTCCATGAATAGATAGATTGAGAGAAAGATTTTAACCATGGATACATGACAACCTAAAGTAATGTATTATTCCTAGGCAGTCAGCTAAAAAGTGTGCATATTCTCCTTCCAAAGTATACTGGCTCCATTAGTGTACAAGTCTGAGCCCTGAGTGTACCACAAATTTTGATTTACTTACATTTGTTAACCCAACAGCCCAGCTGGGAGATTATGTTTTCAGAGGAATTGCAGGGACATAAATCTACAGACAAATGAATAATACATTTCCTATGGTGCTTGTGGTTGAAACTGTAGCCCTTTAACTGTGTAATCAGATAGGCAGGACACGCAAATCTCACAGTGGTGAATATGTGTGTGTGTGTGTGTGTGTGTGTGTGTGTGTGTGTGTGTGTGTGTGTGTGTGTGTGTGTGTGTGTGTGTGTCTTAAATGACAGGTATGTATAGGCGCCACGACAGACTTACTTGTATCTGCCACTTAGGAAGAATTCAAACTTGGAGAGAATTTCCCGGGCTCCCCCATCAATTTAGAGAGGTGGGATAGTTACAATAGCTAAGGTCTTTATGTCACATACTCAAGGTACAGAGTTTGAGTCTGACCTCTGAAGGGAAATTGGCTAGGCTTTAAATGGCTTACAAAGGCAGCTAGTCTAGTCCTTACCTAAGAACCTATGAATCTGCAGAGAAAAGAATATGCTGTTTGCACAATATTTAAGAGCCAAATCTGCAGAAAAATAAAAGTCAGTAAAAAGGAAGATAGGCAAGTTATTAAAAAATGTCATTAATATGGTATAACTTCATGACATTTATGCAAGAATAACAAGGCATGTTTAAAACAGTTAAATGTCCAATGTTAGTAATATAATAAAATAAAATTCCAGCAGTCTGTTTTGCATGATAGTAATAGTTTTGACCCACAGCAAAATGCAGAGAAATATTATTTGGCAAGTCATTAATCAGAAGTGACAGGCTGGGAGTGATGCATAGATATGGGAGACTAGTAAAATTAGATGATGCATACTACTTTACCAGATTTTATTTGTGCTGATGCCAGAGATTTATTTTTTATTTAAATACTACAAAATCAAATCAAAATGAACTGTAAAGTAGAGCACCACTCAGCAGTTTATTTATTCTCCTGTTCCTATTCTGTTACCTTCCAGGGCGGATACAAAATGTAAGAAAATCAGAGAAAATAAATATTAATAGCAATTAAAACAATAAATATAGTGACTTTCATCCACTGTCATTGCAAATTAAGTTAAAAGGAAGCAAACACTATATTTCAAAATAAAAACACATTTCTTATATTTTTAGTAAATGTTTTAGAGATCTCCCCTCATCATATCAACAGAAACTTGTTTTAAGCCAATCACTAGTAAGACCCTACAAAACCCATATGCTTTTCAGCAAAATGATAAAGCTACTGGTCTGGCCATTACACATATATCTCAGATGTTCCTGAGTTCTGCATTTTAGACTCTGAGATGGCTACTAGTTTCCTCAGTGGTAGGAATAAACGCAAGACCTCACTAAATATAATTTTGATTTTTGGCAAAGTTTATGGTTGTAAACCAGTATTTTCAAGTTTGTTACAAATAAGAATACATTAATGATGTTTCCAGTAAATGGTACAAATTCTATATGATAAATAAAGTGGTACATTTGTGACTAAGACTATGGGCCTAATGCAGACTAGTATTTATTGGGTTAATAGTGATAGGTTCATAGTTGTTTACTAGGGAAACTACCGCAAGGGCCTTTTTAAGCCTAGCCATGCATCCCAAATCTCTGACAAGTTCTGGAACCATTGATAAGTGTAAGTAGGGGCTTGGGAGATAAAACATTTAGAAGCAGGGTCGTGGGAGATGAACCATTTACAGGCTGCCTGTGTCCATTAGAAACAGAGGTGTCAAACCAGGGATAAATTTCCAGTTCCACATCCAACTGTCCAAGTTACACTTGAATTGGGTTAGGGAGGAACTCTGCTTCACATGGATGGGGAGCCTGCTCCAGAGAAAAAGTAGTCTTCGGTATACATAGCTGTTTCTCCAGCAGCTCCTATTTATATCACAGGCAAGGTTTAAGTCTTTAGAACAGGTAATTCTCATGCTGTTTGTTTTGCAGATATGCAGGAGGTCTGTCAGAGTGGGGTCTGACAATGCCTAGTATGCCAGGAATAAATGAATCTCCCCTCAACAGTCTGTGGGAGACAAAATGCAGGATAGGGCCTTGAGTTGGTCTGTACAGGACATGTTACTTACACCCTATATTCTTTAGTGAGGAACCTCTGTGGACATTCCACTTGCTGAAAATGCTTGGTTAATGCCAAATACAATGGAACTATGACTTTCTTGGACCTACAGAATGATTTCCTTACTACTGTAGACATTTGATGGTCAAAGGCTTGATTACTGTCTGTGTGTGTCCCTAAGTCCATAACTACTGGGTCATCTCTAAGGGGTATGTTGTCAATATGATAGCTATCAGGAGTGGATGACTTCCTGAAAGATACTAGTATGCATTTCTTAGCATTTAGTTTTAGTCCATGGCTCTGACACCAGTTGTATGTCTGTGTCAGCCCTTCCTGGAGAACATTTGTGTCAGCGTGTGAGCCAATGACAGCTCCTAATTTGCAATCATCTGCAGACTTTGTCAGCTAGAGGCCATTGACATTCTCCTTGACTTCACGGAAGTAAATGCCAGAAAGAAGCTGCTCCTGAGGGCCTCCAATTGTGACTGTCTTCTTTGTAGGGTTGGACTCCGCAATTCTAACTTCCTGGGTCCTGTCTGTGAGCCAGTTGGCTATCCACTGGGTGACATAAGGGTTTGTACCTAACCTCTTGAGTTTGTCAACAATGCCTGAGTGGAGTATTGTGTTAAATGCCTTGGCTAGGTCAAGGTAGGCAGTATGAACATTTTGCCCTCACTCATTGCTTTGGTGACCTTCTCAAAGAAGTCCACCAGGTTGACTAGACATGACATGCCCTTGAAACCAAACTGAGTTGGGTCCAGTGTCTGTAGGTTTGCTATATCATTATTGGTCACTTCCATGATAGTTCTTTCCATGGTTTTTCATGCAAGATGAGTGAGACTTATGGGTCTGTAGTTTCCAAGGTGTGTGGATAGCCCACTTATGGGCAGAGGGATGGATGTTGCTGTTCTCCAGTCATTAGGTATAAGCCTGTTTGGGGGCTACAGTTAAATAGCAATTCCAAAGAGACAGATAGGTCATGTTTTATGCTATTTAGAAGGCATCTGGGGATATTGTCTGGACCCATTGATGCAGTGTTCTTGGCCTTAGAGAGAGCATTATGGACCTGCTCCTTAGTGATAGTAGGGAAAGTTATATTTGGTGGTATTTCCCTGAGGGAAGATTGAAGAGGAGAGAGGAGTAAAGCTGGGACTGAATTTGTCAGCCAATAGGTTTGCTATATCTTCTGGCTCAGTATAGGTGGCTCCATTTACAAAGAGCTCTACACACAATTTTGTATTTCCTTTGAGGTTGCGGACATAGCCAAAGAATGCGTTGTGGTTGTCTTTGGCCTGGGAAGCCAAATTAATGTCAAAACTGGCTTTGGTAGACTTTATTTGTCCTCTGAGTTGTTTGTTTAGTTGATGAAAGTGCTTATATCCTGCTGGGTGCTGCATGCCCTAATTTATACCATGATTTTCTTGCTTCTGTTATACAGCCTATTGATTTTCTGATTCACCAGGCTGGCTTGTTTTTTGTGTTATTTCTGTATTTCTTCCTGGTAGGTACAGGTGCCTCTTTGCAGCTACTAGCATGCTTGTGTAGGGCTTCTATGAACAGTGCTGCATAGACAACAGTGTTTTCAGGGTTTAAGGGGGTTGACATTTTGCTAGGTTATCACTTAACAGCATGATGTTAGCCTTAGTTCCTGAATATTCCAGGGTTAACTGAGAGTGCAGGTTTTGTTTTTACTTCAATGGAGACCATTTTGTGGTCTGACCTCACTAGGTAAGACATCACACTAGGGGATGTGCAGCACTCTTTCACGATCATAAAAGATCAGAGAATGGAGCTTAAGCAAGCATTGCAACTATATAACTGACAAAATAATAATTAACTAATCAGCTAAATAAATATTTTATGCCACAGCAAAGCATTCAAGAGTTGCACTGCATTAATAAATTATTGCACTTACCAAAGTAATCTGTGCTTCACTCTGAACTGGCCCCTTAAATCTAGCAGGCTTTAAAAGGTTAATCTAATGGCAGGTAGTTTAGTGCAGAAGGCAGAAATATAGACTGTGATACAAGACAGATGCAGGAAGTTAGTGTGCATGTTGAAGGTTCTAGCTGCAGAAAATGTTTCCACCCTACTGTGATGGACAGTAATTACACTGAGAGTAGGAGATACTGGTTTGTGTACTGGGTCAAGTATATGAAGGTCTTACCAGAAGAAACAGAACCAAATGATTAGTGATCATTCTTCCAATCTCACTAGCAGCAGTGGGACTTACTGCAGAAGGATTATTCCCTTTTAGAGAAGTGTATGCCAGTCATCTCTGTATTTTTGTGAACTAGAACCTATGGTACTGGCTTGAAAATATTATGTAGTTAGTGGCACGTACACAGTGGAATGCAGATAATGTTATGTACATGGTAAATTCCACTTCAAAGACAAATCAACAATTAAAGTATACAAGGAAATAATGTAAGTCAGCTGATGGTGGAGGCTGACCATCATGCATCTCTTAATCCCTAGTGCGTGAACATATTGCAAGATTACCTGAAGGCAGTATAGTATCCCTTACTGGGAAGGGAAGTACCATAAGGCACTTTGGTATCTGTTACTGGGAAGTAAAGTAACTAAAGGCAATAGGATATTTCTCACAAGAAAGGCAAGACGGTGTCCCTCACTGATTCCACTGACTGACAATTGTTTCAACATAGGTTAGACTATTTTAACACATGGTACAAGAACGATAGTCTCAAATTAAATGTGAGCAATATAGTATAGCTCATTTTAGCAAACAAAACGTTTTCACATACTATAAAGGTGACACACCCTTTAGTCAGGCAATGCCGCAAGGGATTTAAACACTCCTGTTGATGTATTAATATACAGTAATAAATTAATTAATAAATACTATATACTAGCTAGCTATAGAGCTATGTGTACAACCCAAGAAAACCACAAATCTATCTACAGGAACTAGAATCACTCTATTAATCCCAAAGAATTGTTCTAGGTGATCTAAACTATCTAAGTATAGAGTGGGAAACCTATGCCACCACTAGAGCACAACCACAAAGATCAATTAGTCAGAGTGCCCAACAGGGGGACAACAGGTTGGATCTTTTCCTTACTAACATAGTGGCATCTAGTATCATCCCATGTGTATTTTTGTCACTTGTTAGGTCTGACCATAAAGTAGTCTCCTTTGAAATAAAATTGAAACCAGAGATCCCTTCCACTCAAAGTACCTTTACAAATTTCTTTAAAACAAACTACTTATTAAGTGATACATTGGCAAACTTCAAATCCCTACCAAACCCAGTTAACTCCAATGAATAATCAGGAACATACATCACCACACTATATTAGCATGTAAAGAGCTGCACAAATTATGATGTGCCCCGTAGCAAAAAGCACAAGGCAATCCCTAGAAACAAACCCACACAGTGGAACCATAATATCAACAAGCTTTGCAATAAAAGGACAAGAACCTTTACCAGCAGTAAGAGTAATTCTCAGAATGGTAGCACCTTTGGAAGTGAAATAAACAAAACTCCAGTGCTTAATAAAAAGGCAAGAAAGTAAAGTTTGAGGTGAAATTTCCCAAGTCAAAGACAATGACAAGACCTTTTTTAGTTATGTTCATAATCTGCAAAATGCAGAAATGCACTGAGCTGATTGTGAGCAACGCTACATACACTGAGACTAACAATATAGTGAATATAATGATTGATACAGTCAACTCTAAATTTACCAGTCTCTCCCCTCCATCTGTCCCTCAAGATATACCTGAAACTTGCCCACCTCCAGTTATCACACAAGATCAAGTCCTAAAATCAAAAACTAAAAATACTGCATTGATGGGTCCTTACAATATCCTTGGATGCATCTTGAATAGCATGAAGTATGGCTTAGCCACCCCTCAACAACATTGTTCAACCTCAGTTTCCATACAGATTTTGTGCCAAATGAATAAAGAACAGCTACAGTCTTTCACCTGCATAATGGATGATCTTCCTGAGACACATGCAATTACACACCTATAATTCAGACCAGCCTCAAATTCAAAGCCATGGAAAGACTTACCATGGAGCTAATTAATAAGGACCATATGGGACCTCTAAACACTGGATCCATCTCAGTTTGGATTCTTCAAGGATAGGTCATGCTTACTCAATATGGCAGACTTTTTTGAAAAGGTCACCAAAGCAATAGACAAAGGCAATATGGTACACAAGGCATACTTCGATATGGCTAAAGCTTTTGGCACAATCCCACACACTGGTATTGTAGAAAAGCTTAATAAACTGGGAATAAAGCCCTGTATCAACTGTTGGATTTCCAAATGGCTCACAGATATGATGCAGGAAATCAAAATAGTGGGAGTTATCTCCACAAAAAGACCAGTCCCCGGTGTATTCCCCTAGGGTTCTGTGCTGGGACTCTCCTGTTTGGCATCTACTTCTCTGAAGAAAAAGACAGTTCAAAGGGCTGTGGATGAATAAGTCTGCAGATGAATGCCGGCCAGGTGCATTCACTGAATGCAACAATTACTTGGGCATCCTGCAGGAAGGTTTGTCCCAAATAAATAACTGGTGCCAAAATTATGGAATGAAATTATATGCCAAAAAATGTATTGTCTTATCCTTTAGGAAGTCATCTAACATGCTAAATTACTACATTGACAATAAGCTCCTGAGAGCTGATCCAGTTGTTTGGGATTTGGGAACTTATGTTGACAGTGACCCAACTTTCATCCAGCATGTGTACAGTGTCATAAGGAAGTCCTTCTATATTGCATAAACAAAGCAATTGTATCTAAGTCTAGAGATGTCTTTGTCCTCTTTACTAAGTCCTCATTAGACATATCATTGACTATTATGCCCCTTTTGGAATGTATCTGTCAAGACACATTTGGCATTTGGACTGCCCACAGAGATAGCTTACTAAACGGGTAAAAGGCCTAAATAATCTGTCCTATATTGACTAACATAAAGTCTTGCCACTACTGCATATCAGCAAGTCAGACATAATCAGAAATACCCAGTCTAGAGATCTAACCATCTTCTGAAGCATCAACAGAATGGTTTGGAAGGACAGGTATATCTTGCACAGCATACCTCTGGTCTGGAAAAGACTCCACATCCAAGAAAAACAAAGCTTATCTCTGTCCATATTCCAATACAACTTGGATCTATGGATGGGTATTATAAAATTTACTCCTGGACTACCCCCTGTACTACCAATGGACTGAGGCTGCTCCTAAATACTTTGTCTCATTCATGGGTTCCCTCAAATTATTTATGGTATGATATCAGTTGTTCTCACTAGGAATAACAGATAGTTATTGACCAGGTGTTGGTTAAGACCAAAGTAACACCAAATGGGATGGAGTAATTGAAGCAGAAAGAGGAAAACTGGATGAGTTTAAAATGCTTGACAAGGGCAGCTAGCCTACTACTTGCCTATAAATCTATTTGACAATTTTGACTACACAGTAGTTCAGAAAGCCTTCTGTCTAGATTACCTAGTTTCCAAAGGCATCTTCTCTCAATTCAGAGATGTCTTTATTCCGCTTTACTTTATCTCATTACACCCATTATCGAAAATGATGCACCTTTTGCCATGGGTCTGTCTGAACATATTACTCAACACAAGACCTTAGAGATTCCTAACTAAAAAGATCAGTAGCATCAAAAATTTTAGTTATCAGGACAGACTAACAGCCCTCTCATTGTGCTCAGTCTCTTATAGACTACTCGGGTGTATATCAGTTCATTGATGATTCACAGCGAACCTGACTTCATCGATCCAAACCACTGAACTTCACTTCTGTGAACATTCACATTGAAAAAAGATTTCATCAGGGAAAGAAAGCACATGGCCAACACCACAATGGAACACTCTGCAGTATGTCAAACTCACCCAAATGGGGGGCTGTGCCCCCTGAAACCTGCCCACCTATATATGCCAACTCCAAGATCACATTACAGTGGGGAAAAGGGAAATGTTGTGCTGTTGGCCAACTGCTTCCTTTCCCTACTTAAATCTTTCACTGATGTGAACATTCATGGAAGTGAAATTCAGTGGTCTGGAGTCGAAGTCAGGTTCACTGAAGTGAATCTTTGACAAACTGATATAGACTAGACTTCTCCATGGAGATCTCTGTTTATCCTTTCAAGCTGTGAAGGATCCAACCCTCTTCAATTTCCTATTCCTTCTCAGAACAAATGGTAACTCTAATAACTGGTAAAAGGAACTAAGCCTTCATCATCAGATAAATAAGATACACTGACATGATAGTTTTCATACTCCAATGTAGCCCCCATCTCTGGTGCAAACTTCTACTATGTGTCAAGCGGAGCAGCTACCTTGCCACCTTCAAGCTAACACAGGTAAGTGGATGGGCAGTCTCACATTCTCCTCTAGTCTTTCTTGGGTTTCTGGCTAGGCGTGTGGTGGTCTGCTGACTCATTGCCCAGTACTTACCTATGAAACTATGAAGTGACGGCAATATGGTATCCCTCAGTGGGAAGAAAAGTCATTTCTAATAGGTAATAGGAGCTGCTAACACCAGGATAATTCAACAGATGAGTAGATATTTTTTTTTTGGTGGGGGGGTTATATTTTTAGAGTGCAAATAAATAAATACATGTATATATAACTGAATAAATGCAAACATATATGCATACGTATATACAGATATATCCATAAATACACACACATTTAAGTCTTCCTCTTTTACTCACTCACAGGAACTGTTCTGTACAATAATTAATGAAATTACAGTTTATTTACTTTAACTCTTGCCATCCAGTATATATGTCACTACAACCGCAGATCAATGCGGCAATCACTACTTCTTAAAGCCTCTATAATCAGTATTAGTCAATGAGAATGTTTACTGCTTTAGTGATTTACATAGTCCTTAGTTCACTGGTTCGATTTTTGCTGTTCAAAGCATGCTATGGCACTAAAGGAAGCAGATGAACACAAGGAAAAGAAGCAAAAAATATGCAGTGTTAAGGTCAATGCATCAGATGCCTTTCTGTTAGACTGCGAATACCACATATTGTTTTAGTTATACCGGGGTAACACTGTTAATTTCCTGAAAAAGCAGAAATTTATCTGAATTCTAAACTCGCTGTCATTTAAAGGAAGTAAAAACACTAGTTCAGAACTTCATAACATTCTAGGTCTACCCAGTCTGGTATAACACCAGTTTTTCAGTATGTACTGCGGATTTCAAATATTTTATGCAACCATCAGTTACTATGATGAACCATGGCTTACAGTACAGAGAAGATATACCACTATGTGACATACTCCTAGAGAAAATTGGGCAACAAATAAATATCCTGGCACTCAGCATATTGCATTAAAATTAAAGCCATTGTGAGAGTGTAATTTTTTTTTTTTAATTTGTCAAAGCCTGGACTTTAGAGTTGAAAGTGGAGGGGCCCCATGTGCCTGAGATCTAAGCAATAAGTTATCACTAAATAAAAGTAACATGCAAATGATATTGGAGATATTCTGGGCTTTGAGAATATGAAAGTAATTGTCCTGATGTTTGTATTATTAAGTGGCTTGAGATTGAATGCCCTTTGCAGGTGAGTGGAAGTGACAGGAATTTAATGACAAGAAAAAGAAGGCATGTTAAACTTTAAGTAGTTAATCATACATCGCATTGATGCATGAAACTTCTGATTAATACAATAACGCTCATTTAACATTCTCCACTGTGCATTGATACTGCTTTAATTATGATGCATTTAAATGACAAATTTCTACTGGCTAATTCAACAGATATAGCTTATCTGTATCTTTGTGCAGGGATGTAGTTAGGGTGTAATTAAAGTGCACAAAGTTGTCAATTGAACCAAAATGCATACGGCTGAGAAATACCTAATGCTTTAAGTATTACTGAAAGAAGCTTTGAAATGAGGCATACATCAGAAACATTGTTAAAAACTATGATAACTAACTCTTGGCTCTCGACTGAAGACATTGTGCATATATTTAACTGGATAAGAGGTATTAGATGGCTTAACGTGCCACAACATAAATCTCTGTCCTACACAATAGAATTCATACCTGCTAGATCTTATAGCCCTTTAAAACACATCCATATTTGTATTTGTTCAATAAATATTTATGATTGTTTATATGTTCAGAGTAAATATAAAAATATGTCTGTTTTAACATTTGTTCAAGGTTTGAAAAAAAAACACATGTATCATATAGCCTAGAAGATATGTTCTAGATAATACTGGTTCACTCCTACCTAGTCTCATATTCTCATCCCACCACAAGGGGATGCCTCCCCTTTCTCTGTGGGAGTAATTTCATACCTTCTGGGAAGCCCATTGATGTATTTATTT
Organism: Protopterus annectens; assembly: GCF_019279795.1. Taxonomy (NCBI): domain Eukaryota; kingdom Metazoa; phylum Chordata; order Ceratodontiformes; family Protopteridae; genus Protopterus; species Protopterus annectens. Next base: position 293,133,417 of record NC_056738.1, on the reverse strand, counting down.
TGAGCATTTTTTTGCCCTTCCATCTGTGAGACATCTACACAGTTTGCTTGCAAGTGATGCAGTCTCTAGCCCCCCTGCCCCACCGTGTAAGAGGATGATTCCCAAAAGGTGTTTATTTCGAAAGATGATGGATTGACTGGAAAAGCACAAAAGGACATGTGTCTTCCTTATCTTCAGGAAAAGGCAAGTAAGCAGTGCTTTTTCATTGCTTCACTCTCTGTCTGAATTCTCCAGCAACCGTGCTGTTAGCTCTACCTTAGTCAGCTACATTATAGTCACAGAAATTTAATAAGCAGCTTGGTATACAGAATATATGCTTATGAACGTGGGACAGATTTTTTAATTTCTCTTTAATACATTTAGATCAATTACTGTGACAGTGAGAAAATATGAGTGAGAGACTGCAATGGTCCCAATGAGAAAAACCTATCAGCTTATTATCATATCTCCAAATTGCACTCTAACAGTGTCACCATCAAATCTGACAGTGCTATCGTTTTTCCTAGTGGCTCATGCATCCTGGTAGCAAAGGCACCACCCTAGACACCCATTCTCATACACATTCAGACACACATGCATGCTTATGTGCACACACACACACACACACACACACACACACACACACACACACACACACACACACACACACACACACACACACATTCAGACTCTGAATTCCTACTTAATCTCCTTCGTGCAACCATCCATACAGACACACATGTCCACAAATTCATTCAGTTTTGCTCATACCCCTGCAGACACACATATACCCCGGGATTCATGAAGCTCGGCGCAAGGCCGGCGTTAGGCTTGCGCCAACTGTGTGGCATACAGATGGCGCAGTAGTGCCATATGCATTTTCATGAAGGCGTGCTGCTGCCACAGCCACGTGCATAGGAAACGAGCACGAGTGCATGGGGCTTGTCGAAGTGCCGCATGGAGGCGTGGAAATGTTGGCTGTTGACGTGCAACCTAAAATGCTGAATATTACAGTCTGCCTGCAATAGTAATCACACCTGTCAATGTCGGTGGATACTGAAATGTATGCAAAGCATGCAAGACCGTTCTTGAGAATACAAAATTAAGAAGCAAACACAAATGCACGTTAGCAAATATCGAGTCTCTATCTCTCGAACAAATGACATTTAAAACTGTGTGCCCGTATTCTAATGCAGTGTAGATAGTTATACCAAGTGGAAGTGAAATGCATCATGTTAGCGTGCCGCCAATACCTAAGTCTAGCCCAATGGTCAGGGTTACCACCTGTCCCACATTGTGAGGGACAGTACACATCTGGGCAGTTGTGTCCATACCAAAACCATTATAAATGTAAAATATCCTGCGACCGTATGACATAATTATGTCCCACATTGCATGTAATAGTCACATACAATAGTTATGTCCATATGTAACATACCACATGTTACAAGAAATAGAATAAGCAAATAAACGAAACAGAAGAAGTATATAAACTGCTACAACAATAAGCTAACATGTAGGCATAAAACAAAGGTATTATCCGTTGCACTGACCATGGGTATGTGTTGTCCTGTATAATCTGATTTGTGTCCGGAATATATCCCATCCTGGTCATATGAAAAGGTGGCAACCCTACCAATGGTCAGAGCATTCGGCCAAAATCTGCCCATCTGCAGTGCAAGCAGTTCTTGTCAGGATGTGTCAAAGTTGAACGGGTATTATCCAGGTGTACCTACCATGTCATGAAAGATAAGTACTTGCGTGTACCTATGTGTGTGATGTACAGCATGTGGAAGGTGAAAAATTCTAGGGCAGTCCTCACAACCATACAGGTACCTGACATATGTAGAGTATGCAATGTGTTCCCCTTGACCATGCCATGGGCCATCAACCAAAGAAAGTATGGATGGAGTGTTTGGAATATGTGTCTGGGGGGGATGGGTAATGTTATAATCCACAACGGTGAGACTGTGTTGGATGCACAATAGGTGAACTGGAGGTGTATGAGGGAGTAGTGGGTGAATCAGAAAGAAACACAAAGAACAAACATACACATCTGCAATGCAACCTGGCAGGTCATACTGTAGAACACAATCACACAAACATATGAATATTAAAATGTGCGATACACATATACAGAAATGTCACCGGCACATACCCACAGAATGGTCTGGATGGAACTGAGCCATCCAACTGCAACACACCTGGATGCATAATTGAATACCTATCATCCCCTCTACAGCACACAACCTGTCCCCATTCTTGAACATCCACCAAATCCAGCCATACTGGGACTACTAGCTTGGCACAGCCATATCTACACATAGTGACCACTATTCATATGTAGTAGGCAGTGTCACCTTAGGCTGTGTCAGGATTACAAACTATGTATCCCTTGCATGTAAAACCCTATCACATTTTCGTAAGTCCAAAAAAATTGAAGGTCGTTTGCTTGTTCAATTTTTGGATATCCCTCATGGGATGAGTATCCTGAGTAAACATCAGACTTGGTATCACAACACAATGTCCACTCCTGTAGACATCTGGACACAAGTTGTATGTGCAGTAGTGGATCACGAGACTGCTCAGCCTCCTGCTCGGTCATGCAGAACCTACTACCTGGGATCAAACACCTGCCCATGATGCACGTCTCCCCACATGAATTATCGAGAAAATATACTGTACACAGTCACATAGTGGCACTTGGAAATAGGGTGATTAAGGCGCTGATGTAAGCAGGGTACCTCCTGTCCCACTTTGTGAGGGACAGTCCCTGTTTGGGTAGGTGTGTCCTGACCAAGAATGATACAATGGCAAATGTCCTATGATTGTAGGAAATAACTATGTACCATATTTCATGTAACAGTTGCCTAAAACAGTTATTTCTGGATGTAAAATGCGTAAATCGTACAAGAAACAGAATAAGCAACTAAAGTGCTACAGGAATAGGCTCTCATCCAACAAAATAATGAATGTTCTAAACCCTGTACTGACCGTGGGTATGTGTTGGCCTCAACAATCTGGTGTGTCCAGAATATATCCCATCCTTGACATATGAAAATGTGGCAACCCTACCAATGGTCAGAGCATTCGCACAATAACTGGCTTAATCTCTCATAAAACCAGTGACCTTTGGAGGAAGGTGTTGAATGACACTTGAATGAATAATGACAATAATTAAGAGTAACAGACACTTTTAACTTCAGAAAATAACTATTAATACATATGCTCTGAATCTGTCAACACATTTCAAGTTAATAGTACTAATATTGTAGAAGTGTCTGTGACTGTCCCTGATTTGTCATTGCCTTGTCCCTGTCACTGTTGAAATTAGTCCCTGAGTGTTTCAGAGGTCCGTATACATATGTACACCAACCAACTGTCACATTTGTTGACATTACTATTGAATACCTGTAGTGAAGTCATAAGTGATGTCCAGAATAATATCCTTCGGATACAGGGAGGTAAAGGCAGTGGGGATGCGCGGTGTACATTCAACTGTATGGGAAATGTAAATAGGTATGTAGGTGTATGTACAGACAGATATAAATACATAAATATAATAATATATAATTTATATATATAAATATATATATAAATGAATGAATGAATGAAATGGTCACAATAAAGCATTCATAATGAATGTGAAGGGAAACACCCCCCCCCCCACCACCACCACCCTGTATTATGTAGTGGAACCACCCGCCACACTATATTATGTAGTGCCAACATAATAATCTGGTCAAAGGTGCCCAAACCCCTACGTCTGTAAACACAGGTAGAATGTTAACATTGGACCAACTTTGTCCATGTGCTATATCTGCCATTTGAAATATATAAAATATATCATATATATATATATATATATATATATATATATATATATATATATATATATATATATATATATATATATAAAATATATATATATATATATGTATATATATATACATATATATATACACATACTGAAAGAATGAACGCAGAAAGAATAAAGCGTACACAAGGGTTGTGAAGGGAATCTAGAGCAACTAAGGTATTATATAGTACTTGCAGCGTATGTCAGATAAAGCTGCTCAAGAGTTATTAGAGCATCCGCTATTCACACCAGCAGGGTTATAACAGTGGCCATATCATGTAATGAATCCTCTGTGCTGTAAAGCCAACATTACACACAGATGGAATGTAGTTCATGTAGTGACCACCTGCACTAGTAACCCGCAAATGGCCGTAATCCATAACACCAGGAAAGGCACATGTGCAAATATAAATGTAACTGTGAATACACAAAGCAGTAAGCATATGCAAGTGCGCCTGCGTGGGTGTCAGCAGCTCCCAGCATAGCAAATGTATGTTGTTATGTACAGATGTAACTTATATATGTATATATATATATATATATATATATATATATATATATATATATATATATATATATATATATCTACACACACACACACACACACACACACACACACACACACACACACACACACATATATATATATATATGTGTGTGTGTGTGTGTGTGTGTGTGTGTGTGTGTGTGTGTGTGTATAGATATATATCCACAGACATAAAATAAATATATAAAATATATATATATATATATATATATATATATATATATATATATATATATATATATATATATATATATATATATATATATATATATATATATATATATATATATATATATACACATACTGTAAGAATGAACGCAGAAAGAATAAAGCGTACACAAGGGTTGTGAAGGGAATCTAGAGCAACTAAGGTATTATATAGTACTTGCAACGTATGTCAGATAAAGTTGCTCAAGAGTGAATAGAGCACCGCTATTCACACCAGAGGCAGGGTTATAACAGTGGCCATAATATCGTTGAACTGCTATGTCAACATTACACACAGATGGAATGTAGTTCATGTAGTGACCACCTGCACTAGTAACCCGCAAATGGCCGTAATCCATAACACCAGGAAAGGCACGTATGTGCAAATATAAATGGCGGGAGACCCTGTGAATACACAAAGCGGTACAAAATGTGTGTAGGGCCCCAAACACTCTGGAGAGGGCAATGTGTAAAGGTGTGCCATGGCTGCGATATCAGGTGGATAATGGCTGTAACGCCTGGAAACTCAACACGGGTGGGTGGAGAAACTATGGCTATGCGATTATGGATACAGGAGTTCCAGGGTTGGTTGTGCCGGTTCCAATGGAGCAGCCCGTGTAGGTCAGCTAGTACGTAATAGGTATATATGCATACGCACATGCAGACATCAATATGTTGAAGTACATTCTCTGTAACACATGCACTCCCATTTATTGACATAAATAATATGAATGTGCACAGAAACAAATACAGCAGCAGGAATAGTAGGCTGTGCAGACAAGGAATAGGTCAAATGACACTATATCACATCACACTTATCATCGGTACTCCATACAAGAACAAATTGCGACATACGTCCACTGTATAACGTGCTATATACCGATTACAAGTTAACCGGAGTGAAGTGTCGGTGTCATAATGACTAAGGCAATAGTATGCTGTTGAAGCAGAGATAAAACCCAATACGCATGTGTAAATGTGTATGTCCGGGAAATGCATTGGTCAACTGACACACAGATGTATATGTATATATATATATATATATATATATATATATATATATATATATATATATATATATATATATATATATATATACACATATACATATACAAATATATATATATATATATATATATATATATATATATATATATATGCATGCATACAACATATATTGATATATACACATATACACACAAAAATAAATAAATAAATATATATATATATATATATATATATATAGATATATATATATATATATATATATATATATATATATGTCATTGTAGACATACACATGTACATAACTAGCAATTACGGGTAACATATGTTCAGACTGGGCATATGTTACTGGGAGGTCCAATAAACAAACGTTTACCTCCCACACCGCCCAGCTAGGCCGGACAGACATACAAACATGCAATAAAGGTAAATATACCACTGTTTTCCAAACCACCGGCAAGAAAGTACCAGTGGAAGAGATCTGCAAGGTCTACACTTTAAACATGGATAACGGGGTCCCTTGAGGGACACCAAAAATTCACAATACAGGGGAACCTGTAATAATCGATGTGAGCAGGATGTAGCTGTACACGGAACAATAGGCTGTGCAAGTGTAATAACACATGGGTTGACAAAACGTACGACATGTGTCCCGAGACGGGGAGAGTGGGCAGTGTGTAGGGGTGTGTTCATACCCCAGCTGCGCTCACAGTAAGTATGAGTCATGAGTGCTGTAGAGGGGTGTCAGGTAGGGGAATCATGGGTATGCAATAATGGGCCTAAGTGTGCAGGTGTTGGTTGGCAGAGATGTATTAGTCCCGCCCCATGGAAATAATTAATATTCCTATGTGGGCATAGCACATGCCTATACCTTCCAAACCTGAAGAGCACATCTACTGGATAGTCCATAAACCATTGGGGGAACACATAGGGACTATATCAGTGCCTTGTACCCGATTATCATGGACGTCCATGATTACGAATCAGAATGTAACACAGTCCTAACTAAACACTTCCAGAACTAGTGATATTTGGTGGACAGGTGGCAGAATACACGTAATGACTAATGACAACATGTATGAGTCATAAACAGCATGTACCTCGACAAATGTGAATGAATACATATGCCCTGTGACTGTCAATGTGTCAGGTTAATAGAACCAATCATCTAAATGTGTCCATCAGGGTGTTATGCAGTGTCCCTGATACAGTGTTCATTCTCCCCCATTCGTATGTGAGGTCTGCTAGTGATGGAAAGTGCATATTCCGCCGACCACCTTAGGTAGATGATAGCATAATAGTTTGGGGTTACCACCTGTTCACCTTTGTGAGGGACACTCCACTCTGGGCAGTTGTGTCCTGCAAAATGATTGTTATGGCACACAGCCTGTGATTTCAGGAAAAGAGTTCATATATTGTTTGTAGTGGTTGCATAAAATGATTTTGTTGTATCTGAAACACCTAGATGCTATAGGAAACAGTATTAGCAACTGTAATGCTACAAGAATAACCTTAACTTATGCAAACCGGTGAAGTAGTCAATTTTCTACTGGCTGTGGGTATGTGTTGCCTTGCCAAATCTGACATCTCTACATATAGGTCCTATAGGGCTGCCACCTTTCCAAATGGCCAAAGTGGGACCTGCTCTGTAGAAATGTCAGACGTACCAGGTCGGAACATACCTACAGCCATGCATAGTACAGAAACATATCAAAGTGTCATTTATACAATAACTGTTACATGCAACTATTAGAGAAACGTAGAATGTAATATTGTCCTCTAATAAGGACATTTGCTATGGCTAGATTATTCTCGCATGACACATATGCCTAATGAGGGACTGTCCCATGCAAAGTGGGAAAGGTGTTACTCCTAAAGTCTCACTTCGGCCAATTTAAAAGGTGGAAAACCTACAATAGGTATGTGGTAGCATGACCCGGCAGAAAGATGCGTTTCCCAAAACACATTTACATGTCTGCATTGCAGAGTATCGGTTCCCATGTATCAGCCAGATGGGAGCAGATTGTATGAGGAACACGCATATAATATGATTATGTCACTGGACAGGCCTCCGATTCCGTACAGTTGAACGCCTGCCGTCGCATAATGGTCAGCCATACCCGATACTGTAATCATGTAGTCTGATGTAACAGGCATCATAAGGGATCATGCCCACCCAGCGTGAGTGACAATTGCAAGCACCAATGTCGGTGCACGTGCAAGTGAGGGAGCGGGTGTAAGCATGCTTGTCTACCAGTATGCGAGTATTGCACTGTTAAAGAAATGTGGAGTCTAAACAAGTATAAGGAGCTGTAACAAGAGGTCAGCAGTGCTTAACACCGAGCAAACCCACGCACAACCGCTCCCACCTGCTGGAATGTGCCTTACCCACTCCGTATCCAAAGGCCTTTTTCTGGTCGCAAACAAAGAACTGCCGTTTGCAAGTGTTGGTAACAACACCCTGCGCACCCAGCTGATCTGAACTACCAATACACCATGGCATATATACAGACAATAGACAGTACCACACACATACCATACAGCACAGTCATCCAACAGTATAGCAATGTAGTGGCAGATATGTCTGCATCACTGGTGTTTGCAGACCTGGCCATCTTGTGTTTAAGTGTGTGAGCATGCCCAGCATGACCGTTACGCATGTTGTTGACTGACATTACCGTCATACCTTCATGTGTTTGAGCATGCCCAGTATGGTCAACTGGATCACATGTGTCACATGTCCAGGTAGTCAGTACTGTGGTGCTGACCCCTGCGTTGTACACTGACAGGTGGCATGCTGTGTCTGCAGGGTAGCCAACAGTCATGTGGCATTGACTGTTGCTACATTTCTGCACAGCGTGGGGGACATCCAACTGTATCCACATTCCTACACAGCACCAGGGGTGGCGCACATGACTTTCACATGTGTATGTTGGAAGGGGGGCACAGCTGACAGTTGTACGCTTTTGCTACTACTGTACTGGTATGCCAGGTACTCCATGTCAGTGTGTGGACCTACCTAATTTGCTGGCTAGAGGCATACCAGTGTACTTCAGATCTTAGCTTTAATTACCAGCATAGTGGTTTCAGATGTCCTAGCCTTCACAACCTACATCCAACTGCTTGGCCTGCTGTAGTCTGTGTGTGTGTCTGTGGGGGTTGGGGTCATCCATTGGGCATATCCAGAGGCCATTGTATAGTATTTGTCTGTAGTGGTCTACACCTGTCCAGCTGTATGAGACTTGTGTGGGCTGTATGAACACACATGATGTTCAGCCCATAACCTGCAGTGGGTTAGGACACCCTGTGTACTACTGGTTACTATTGTGACCCCGGTATGTGCTACAGATGTCTTGGTGCCATTATGGATATGTACTGTCTTCTGCCCTAACAGTCGGCCACCAAATTCCCTTGTATGCTCACATCCATACCATAGCTACAGGTAAAAACACATTCTAATACAACTGCCAATTGGTAGGTTGATTGACTTACCTTGGGGGTGTGCCAGACCTGAGGATGGTGCTGGAGGGCTGCCTATGTCAGATGCACACAGTGCACTTCCTAAACATGGCTGAGCACAGGTAGTGTCATGTTTGGCATCCCTTTTACTGTCTGTGTGAGTCAGAGACGGTGAAATTCCCTGGGTACCTACTGTGTCGGTGCATATGCCATGCATTGCCTCTTTGCCAAGGGCAGGTCATACTGTGCACACCTCCTTTCGCCTACTGGGTCCAACTCAGGTAGTTCCTCCTCTGAGTCACAGTGTGCCTGTACAGGCCTCAGCATTGGTGGGGGGCTGTGTGGCCCTGCCCCATGCTGTTCCTGCTGCAACTGTTTCCACAGGATCATATTGTGTAGCATAGCACATACCATAACAATTTGGGTGCATGTAGCTGGTGAATACTGCAAGACTCCATCGGATGTGTCCAGACACCAGAACCATGACCTGAGCATCCCAAACACACACTCAATTATATGTCTTGCCTGTGTGTGTGCCTCATTATGGTGTAGTTGTTCAGGTGTGTGTGCATTGCTGATGGGTGTCATCAGCCATGACTCCAGTGGTTACCCAGCATCCCCTACTAGGTGACTGTAGGGGATGTCCATATTGGCAAAGGTGTGGTACAGCTGCGTCTGATGCCATATATCGGAATCGTCATAGTGTCCAGGGCAGCCAGCACACACATTCAGTATAATGCCCTGGCCATCGCATACGACCTAGCTGTTGGAGGGTATGCCCCTACGGTTAATGTAGGCCCTACCCTGCTCACTGGGTGTTGTTTTGATGTATATGTGCATGCAGGCTATAGCACACAGTACCCCAAGGTAGTCTGCCATTTTGTGGAAGAGACGCATATTGCTGGTCAACACCTTACGCGTGTTGAGGACATGTACGTGCTCACTGGCATGTGGTGACATGGCATCTGGGAACTGGTGCAATACTCTGGATGCAGATGCCTGTGAGATCCCCATGATATCACCAGTTGTGCTTTGGGAGGTACCTGTGGCTAGTATACCTAGGCCTACACATACCTTGGTATCCACTGGGATGGGTTTTCCTCGGCCTGTTCGATGTGTCAGGTGTGGCCGGCACAGCTCAACAAGCTGCTGTAGGAGGCCTCTGTCCACCCCATAGCACGCCACTATCTCCAGTTCATGTAGCCCCTGGTAGGTTACCCTGGGTCTGTAAAGTCTTCTGTCTCCTCACTAAGGGTTGTTCAGCAGCATTCACATCCTCACCACCCTCAGCCTCCTGCACATGTTGGTCTATGTTGCCTGCTGCAGCCCTTCTCATTTGGTTAGATTGTGTCGAGAAATGTCCCCGCATGTATACACTGGTGGTGTAGAGTGTGGAAGAAACCTGGGTGTATGGTGCTTGGCCACTTTACCGCAGGGTTCTGTGCCGGGCTGGGCATGTAATCTGCTGATTGTGCTAATTATCACCTGTTTGCGCAACTTGTTCACCTTGACTAATCCACTACTGCTGTTGTCCCTCCCAATTTCACTGGGCAGGTATAGACACACCCCTAGCTTAGGCGTGCTAAGGCAGGAGCAATCCCGAGGCACAGGGCTCCAATGTACATACAATATGCTTGACACCCCCCCCCCATGCTTTCACCTGTAGTCGAGTCCTGCACCCAGCTATCTATACACATACACTCTTGGGATCTGCATCACACCCTGGGGATAAATGGGATTCACTATTTTCAACCTCATTTGCATAGTATTGTCTTCTAATGCATAGTTATATGATCCATACTGATCCTCCAAAATAATAACCACTGCTTACTATCGCTCAGATCCGCACACAACTTGTTAAAGGTGCCTCACTATCACTGTATTCGATGTCCCTTGTTCTTCCTAGCAACAAAATAACCAGTCTCTACACGACTAGAGCCCAGGACCCTGCACACCACAGAAGATGTATTTACCACTAAGCCATGGCAGATATACATACATCTGAGGTGATCACGTACAGATCATCCAGCACAGACATTCAATAGTATAGCCCAAGCAGGTATGACCCTGACCTTCAGCAGTATCCTACCTTCACCAAGAATGATGCCACAATACAGAGATAAGATGATCAGCTTTAACAATTGGCTTAAACTCTGGTGTCATTCAAAGGGGATCCAATGTCTGTCTGCCTGGGATGACATGCTGGACAAGCCACGCTGCTTCACAAGGGACGGCTTGCACTTTTCACCCCTGGGATTCTGGATTTTGGCAAAGGCTCTTGCCACCCCCATAGTGCCTTTTTTAGGCAAGGCTCAAATTCTAAACCTACCACCCTAGAACACAACAAAGAAAAAAAACTAAGGGTAATGCTACTCAATGCCAGAAGTCTCAACCTCAAGATGCACGCACTCGAGGCCCTTCTCAGTATGGAGAACATCGATGTCTGTGCTGTGACAGAAACCTGGTTCAAGGCTCCTGAGAGCACCCCAGCACTATCAGGTTTTACCTCATATCATGCGTTCCGCCCCAAAATCCGGACAATACCAAGAAAGGAGGGGGGTATCCATATTCATCAAGGACACCCACACCTCAAGATTGGTGGCAATGCACGATGCATCGGAAACCATCCAGGTGCAATTAACCATAGGCAAGACTGCTCTGCAATTTGTAGCATGTTACAGGCCACCCTAAAACTCAGGAACCTCACATGGCCTTCCTGAAAACACTGGAGTGGATAAATGTATCCCCGAACACCATCATACTAGGTGACTTCAACTACCCTAATATAGACTGGGAACACTACTCAAGCCCAAACACTCTAGCCCAAAACTTTCTGGAATTCATAAACTCAAATGCCATGGAACAACTAGTCAACATCCCCACAAGAGGAGAAAACATACTTGATCTCATCATCACGAACATGGGAGCACAATGTTCAACACTGGAAGTATACCCCTCATTGGTGAGATCAGATCACAAACTAATCTCGCTGGAGGTCCTCATCCCCCCCACCCGAAATGAAAAAGACCACAGTAAAGAACTTCTAAAGCCGACTTCACACTTCTAAAGACTAGTGTGGTCTCCTTTAAGGCCCCTGAGCCGGCGGTAAACATTACTCAAACCGCTGAATCACTTACAAATGCCTTCTACCAGCACCTGCAGGGCTGCATGGATCAGGCAATCCCAAGCAAAACAAAGACTCTTTGTACCAAAGGCAAGCGTCCAGTCTGGTGGACCCCAGCCATAAACAAACTCTACAACAAAAGGAGAAAGCTACTACAAGATAGAGCAAAATCCTTAAAAGGTAAGACACCGCTGATCACTATAAGTAAAAAGCTAAGAGCTCTCATAAAATCATCCAAAGCTAATTTTGAGAAAAAAATAGCTAAGGACTCTAAAGACAACCATAAGGCATTCTTTAGCTATGTCAGAAACCTAGGAGGAAACTCCCAGATATGCTCAGAATTAGTTCAAAATGATGTGAAGATTACTGATCCTACAGACATTGCCAACATACTGGCTGACAGGTTCAGTGCAAACTTATCCACCCCTCCCCCCCTAAAGGAGAGATATCTATACCAAATGATTGTAGCCCCCCAAACATCTCTAACGCCCAGGTGAGAACTGCTCTCCAAGGCAAAGAACACAGCATCCATGGGACCTGATGGTGTCCCCGGCTGTGTGCTCCATGAACTCAACGAGGAATTAAACCCACAGTTAGGACAGCTGTTTAATCTTAGTCTCACCTCCAGATACGCATCCAGGAGTGGCGCAGCGACTGTGGTCCCACTCCACAAAGGCGGTGCCTCCACCGACCCTGGAAATTACCGTCCCATTAGCTTGACAAGCCTTATCTGCAAAGCCATGGAGAGGATCATAATGGATCTCATAAATAAAGACATAGGGAATTTGCAGACTTTGGATCCAACCCAGTTTGGCTTTGTCAAAGGCAGATCATGCCTTTTAAACTTGGTTGACTTTTTCGAAACAGTCACCAAGGCCATTGATGAGGAAAAGGCAGTCCATACAGCCTACCTTGACCTGGCGAAGGCTTTCGATACAATACCCCAATCGGGTATCATTGAAAAACTCATCAACTTAAATGTAAACCCATACATTACAAGATGGGTTGCAAACTGGCTGAGTGACAGAACCCACAGGGTCAGAGTTGCTGGCGCCATGTCAGACTCAAAGCCTGTCACAAGTGGTGTCCCACAGGGCTCAGTCCTGGGCCCACTCTTGTTTGGCATCTACTTTTCTGAAGTACAAGCAAACACAGGAGGGTTATGGCTGACAAAGTTTGCAGATTACTGCAAACTGGGCGCCGTAGTTGAAAACACATCCGACACAGATATCCTTCAGAAGAGTCTCACAGAAATGGATAACTGGTGCCAGAGCCATGGCCTAAAGTTAAATGCCAAGAAATGCATAGTCATACCCTTCGGGAAAAACAAGGTTACCCCTAGCTACCATATAGGTGGAAATCCCCTGATCACAGAAGAAGTTATCAGGGACCTGGGAACCCAGGTTGACAGTAGCCTTTCATTTGACACTCATATTGCTAAAGTAGTTAGGAAGACCTTCTATATTGCCCACCTTATCATGAAGGGATTCACATCTAGATCAAGGGAGGTCATAGTCTCCCTATACTCATCACTCATCAGACCAATGATTGAGTACAATGCCCCATTCGGAATGTATCTGACCCGACACTTGCAGCAGCTGGAGAGGCCACAAAAGTTCATCACCAAAAGGATAAAGGGTCTCAAAAATCTGTCTTATGCTGCCCAACTGAAAGAACTCCAGTTATATTCAGTTGCTTACCGCTTGCTCAGAGGTGACCTGTGCCTGACATACAAGGCCATGTCAAACCCAGATTTGATGAACATGCTTCATCTCAAAAAATCTAGATCCCTCAGAGCCACAAGGGTGGGAGACTTAAACCTCGACACGGTTATTAATAGGACGTGCTGGAGGGATAGATTCATCACCCAAAGACTCCCTATGCTGTGGAACAAAATCCTGGTTTATGTGAGGCAGAGCACCTCGCTGGCCTTGTTCAAAAGGAATCTTGACCAATGGATGGGAGATCGCAGATACAACCCAGGGGTTACCTCAGTGTCACTGCTCGACAGAGGCACAGCAAAATAATGGGCATAGTTTCTCCAAACTAAAGGGGTGGCGTAAACCACAAAACTATGGGCTAGGCTTATAAATGCCCTCGGGCAGATAGCCTAGTATGAACCTATGAACCTATGAACATGTATTCCATCATGTAGATTTATGTGTGCTAATGTCCACATATATATATATATATATATATATATATATATATATATATATATATATATATATATATATATATATATATATATATATATATATATATATATATATATATATACACACACACACACACACACACACACACACACACACACACACACACATATACATATACACACACATACATAGATATAGAATTTATATCACAACAGCGGACCACATGACACCAAAGCATTAGACAAGAATGAAAAGGAAACCACATTTGCCACCTGAATTATGTAGTGGTGTTACTATCAAGGCAAGTGTGTTTCGTTGCATCACATGGGTCAGACTGTATTAAGGGTAAGAGTAGGGCTGCTGACATTTGCTCACCAGACCTATTGGCGGATGTATGTGTATGTCTTGCCAACCCAGTCTTTTGGGCGATTATGACATTTGTGGACAATATATAGGAAAGCAACAAAACACACTCAACACATCCTGGAGCTAGCCACTCACAGATACCAACACAAAGGATATGACTGCCACACACACACACACACACACACACACACACACACACACACACACACACACACCTATCATGCCTTGGAATAGAACACCTACCTATCTATTCTATCACACTTTACCATTATGTAATTTTAGAACATGCTACAAAGATGAGTGGATCACAGCAGTCCCAGTGGCATACTTCTAGGTGGGTGACATCATCAGCAAAGGCAAAGGTGCTGATAGGGATTGTATGGAGAGTGAACAGTCTAAAAGCATTACTCTATCCCCAGGCAGCTGGAAACACACACATACCTGGCAGGGCTGGGATTAGAACATAGATCTAACTACTTTATCATACTACAGCATTACACAGTTACAGAACGCGCTACCGAGATTACTAGATCACAGCACTCCCAGAGGCATACTTCTAGGTGGGTGAAATTATCAGCAATGGAAAAGACACCGATAGGGATTGTATGGAGAGTGAACAGTACTCTGTCCCCAGGAAACTGGAAACACACACTTGGCAGGGCTGGGATTAGAACATAGACCTAACTACCTTATCACATTACAGCATTATGCAGTTACAGAACACGCTACCAAGATTATTGGATCACAGCACTCCTAGAGGCATACTTCTAGGTGAGTGACTTCATCAGCAATGGAAAAGACACCGATATGGTTTGTATGGAGTGTGAGCAGTCTAAAAGCATTATTCTGTCCCCAGGCAGTTGGAAACACACACACACACTTGGCAGGGCTGGGATTAGAATATAAACCTAACTATCTTATCACACTACAGCATTACGCAGTTACAGAATGTGCTACTGAGATTACTATATCACAGCACTCCCAGATGCATACTTCTAGGTGGTTGACATCATCAGCAATGGAAAAGACACCAATAGGGATTGTATGGAGAGTGAGCAGTCTAAAAGCATTACTCTGTCCTCAGGCAGCTGGAAACACACACACACACTTGGCAGGGCTGGGATTAGAACATAGATCTAACTGCCTTATCACACGACAGCATTACTCAGTTACAGAGCACGCTACCGAGATTACTGAATAACAGTACTCCCAGAGGCATACTTCTAGGTGGGTGACATCATCAGCAATGGAAAAGATGCCGATAGGGATTGTATGGAGAGTGAGCAGTCTAAAAGCATTACTTTGTCCCCAGGCAGCTGGAAACACACACTTGGCAGGGCTTTGAACATAGATCTAACTACCTTATTACACTACAGCATTATGCAGTTGCAGAATGTGCTACTGAGATTACTGGATCACAGCACTCCCACAGGTGCACTTCTAGGTGGGTGACATCATCAGCAATGGAAAGATGCCCATAGGAATTGTATGGAGAGTGAGCAGTCTAAACGCATTACTTTGTCCCCAGGCAGCTGGGAACACACACATACTTGGCAGGGCTGGGATTAGAACATAGACCTAACTACCTTTTCACATTACAGTATTACGCAGTTACAGAACGCGCTACCAAGATTACTGGATCACAGCACTCCCAGAGGCATACTTCTTGGTGGGTGACATCATCAATGGAACAAACGCCGATAGGGATTGTATGGAGTGTGAGCAGTCTAAAAGCATATTACTGTCCCAAGGCAGACGGAGACAAGCACATGCTAGTGGTGTGAGCATGACAACTGCCTATCTACGTACCACTATTACAACACTACATAGATACGAGACGCGCCACAGGCACTACACCTTTCAAGACAGTCAATATGACCTTCTAGGAATGCGGACATCGGCACGGATGCTGGCAGTTACGGTGTACATACCTGTGAACCCGTGTGTTCAATGTAGGAATCCATCCTGAAGTGGGGTATGGCCATCTGTTGCCTGGATGACCACTATTGCTATACAGGATTACAATGGTCATGCCCATACACATAGAGGCACATAACCGACACAAGGTGTCACTGGGCATGCTCACACACTTAGTAGCACACGTCCGTTTGGAATGCACTATGCGTCCATCTACACAACGGCCTACTGGGCATGCTCACGTACTTAGTAGCGAAGAGATGTCTTGTATGCACTCTGATTCTAAACACGAAAGGGCACAGTGTGTCGATAGTCATCATTGTTATCATGAATGCTGCACTACATATATCTGACACCGGTCTTCTACACAACATCTGTACCAATCTAAACCTGGCACACTAATACCACCCGTGGTGATGTCCGGCCAAGACTGGCTACTTCGCACATATAGTAACATTCATAGACAAATATCCTGAGACCAGGTAAACACCCTGACACCTAGAGGACAACTGCATTGTATGTGTATGCTAAACAGTGCTTGATGTGTAGCGTTCATAATCACAGCTGCCAATCTATATCCAACAATGGGGAATACTGACATCTGTGCAGTGAGGAACACCTGGCATAAGGCTCAGTTGTGCACAATAGCACTACCACCGTATACCTCAGATACAGACATGTGGGCCATATCACCGTTACAGACCACTCCAGGTGGTAGTGTTCCCACGTACATGAAGGCCACTCACATGTACTGACCAGTACACTCTCAAAAGCCATCACAGATGTGTCAGGTGCAGATCACAGTGTCAAATGCCACATTCTAGGATGTAGCCCTCAGACATCACCATGTCCTTGGACCAGCAACACCCATCCATACATTAGTACAACATCATGTTACTCATGACCAGTGGACTGTACCTAGCTCTGCAGCAACTGTACAGACTACCCATGTACTGACAGGGTTCTATCATGTGTTATGCAATGCAATGATACCACTGTTCATAACCAGGTCAGCTGTACACATAACAGGGGCCCTGGATCATATACAGCTGTAACAGATAACTGTTGCTGTACACCAGTAAACACACTCATGTTTAGATATGACATACTTGTACCTGCCATGGATATGTACATGCCCCACACACCCACAACACATATGTACATAGCATAGCTTTTGCTGTCCTTCGTGCAGACAAGTGGCTACAGCAATTACACGCATGCACATGGAAGGTAGGTCCATGGCTGTTGAATGCTAATACTACATAAGGTGTGATAGCAATGTTGACTGAGTTAACATTCCCACTGTTCTGGTTACCCATGACAACTATAATATCATACAACAGTCCATGTGTCATGTATGTCATCACACATGTCCACCAATTGCAATGCATACAAACATGGCTACATGACAGGAATGTAGGACCTACAAACATGTACATGTAGTGGTGTGCATTCAGCTACTATGCATGAGCAGTAGCTGATGTTTGCAGTTCATCTGTGTCTTACTGCAACATGCAGTTGCAATGCATCCCCATCACTGACACCTGTATATGGTGAAATACTGACAGTACGGTAAGATGTACATCACGTATGGATGGATGTGTGTACATAAAGTGGTGGGCCAACTTTGCAGATGGATGTTTGCTGAAGACAGCTCACAGGTGTGTCACAAGCCGTCCTACCATAACATGTGCTCACTAAGCTATGTTTCTGTTAATTGAAGGTGAAGACATACAACCTACACAGCGGTCAGAGTGTCACTGACTGTAAATCACTTGACACCTGTAACATGTAAGTCCTCCCGTGTGCATATAGCAGCACAATTGCCGAAGGTAGCATCAGTACAAATTGTAATGCGGGCAATACTGCTGCATGTCTGTTAGACGTATCATAAGATAGCAGGTGTTTGATTCGCAGTACTGCCAAGTGTGTTTGCTTGTGTGTCCATATATGCCACACCCCTGTACACTATTTTACAGATCTGTACATACTGCAGTGTAGAAAGCAAGACATAGGCAGGGGTGGTGTGTGTATCACACACATGTTAGCTATCTGTATGTGCATAACATAGGTGAATTCAACTGTGGACTCCACAGTGTGTGTGTATGCATGTATGTATGGCTGTCTGGTGCATGGAGTGAGGATGTATCCTACCATAGTGAACAGATAGGACCTCTAACCCCTCCAGGTGATGCAATCTACTACCCCGTTGATGCCATCGGTCTTAGGCATTACTGACTACCTGTACATGTTCATTCTCTGTGTCGCGTCATGTGGGTGCACAGTACTGTAATGGTGATTACCACATAGACAGGGGTCCTCACCTCAACACTATCAAGTGTGTGTGTTATAGTGTCATTGACCCCGTGAGTGTGGGTGTGTTACTGTGTCTGAATACATGTGTGCGAATACCTGTGTGTGTGTGTGTGTGTGTGTGTGTGTGTGTGTGTGTGTGTGTGTGTGTGTGTGTGTGTGTGTGTGTGTGCATGTGTGTAGTTGTGTGTTCTCATCCTGTAATGTGAATGTGTATTACTGCTACACAGTGAGGCCTCATGCTATCAACTGGCCTCTACCTTTGACATCATCTAGACCGCTGTGTAAACCCCCCGCACCATGTAACTGTACCTGTGATGTCACCCGGTATGGATGTCACATCTCTAGCCACTGTAGCTTAGTACGCAGCTCACATGCTCCTGGATCAGTAGATGTGTAGACATCTTTGGAATGTCAGTCTTTCTAACAGTGAGGTTGAGGCTACGTATAGCATGCTGGTATTGCCATACATGCCTGTGAGCACTCCACATTTACACATGGGAAACTGCAAACACTGGTACTTAATGGCACATGCAATTAGACCTTAAGGAGGGAAGCAGGGCATCATTACCAACATGCTGTTACTGTTGTTGCCAAGACACATACTGTGAACATAAAACAATGCATTCTAACTGCAAACACTGTTACACAATGGCACATGCAATTAGACCTTAAGTAGGGAAGCATGGCATCATTACCAACATGCTGTTACTGTTGTTACCAAGACACATACTGTGAACATAAAACAATGCATTCTAAACCTGTACTACATGGTATGTCTGCTGCATGTCAACAGTACACAACAATTGTAATATACACTTATCTCCCTATTCTGTTCACCCTATGCATCAGACCATATGAGCATGTCCCTGCACCGATGGTGTGGATGACAGGGATGCGGCACAGGCATCATCATATGCACAGGGTGATAATGTTTGCCAAGGGCCTAGGCTGCACCAGTGGATGACATAATGTGTGTAGGTTAGGGCCTGTCATCTAATTGGCTATGTGTGGTTGTTATGCATGTGAGTGTTGCGGTGCCCTACAGATGTTTCTGGTGTGTACGTGTATGTGTGCACACAGTTCTGCCATGTGTGTGGCCTATACAGGGGTATTATTGACAGCTCCAGATTGTATAGACCAGGATTTACAGCTCACTGTGTCTGGCCATGGCCACATGACCTGTGCCTGCCAGGGGTTGCATGAGCACTACCAGGCAGAGGTACAGATTGGGTACTGTCCGATGACACATGTCCACTGGAATCGTGTCCCCACTGGCACCATCCAGGACCACGTCCACATGGCCTGTTGTGTCCTGGTGTGGACAGCGCAGCACCAGCTGCACTGCTGCTGCTACCGGCAGTATGGGAGCGGGCATGTGAGGTAGCTCGTTCACGTAGACCTGCACCAGGTGGTGTAGCTGGCCTACGTCCACGTGGCCTACGAATCACTCCTACCAGATGTTCCAGCACAGACAGCTCACGCTCGCAGATTGTCATTCCATGGTCAAGGATTCCAACCATGTCACCCAATTGTCTGTCCAAAACTTCAGCAATCTGCTGTTGAGCATTTGTCAATGTCTGGATGTTGTTTAAAGAATGGCTAGTAGCACTCTGAAGCCTCTGCCCTTCTCTGTTCTGTCGTTCAGCACATGCCTGTGCTGCCATTACAGTCTGAAACATGCGTCTGGTGACACAAGCTGCTGCTCTCTGTCCTGCAGGTGCATGTCGGCCAGAGGTCATCCTACGAGCAGCACTGGCCACATGTCTGTGTGGCACATCTGCAGTCATTTGACTGACACCATGGTGTGAAGACACACCTTCTGTAGCCACCACACGTTCCTGTTCCAAGCTAACACATGCTAACTGTCCGTCCTCTATGGCCATTGGTGATGGCGTATGTGTTGGCATGAGAACTGCATGCAGGGAAGAGAGGGATATAGGTGGAATGGCAACCAATGGCACAAATTCAGCCCCCGACAACCCTGGCTGTACCTCAAGCATATGCTCAACATCACTGCTAGAGTCTGTGGGGACACTAACATCAGATGGACCGCAGGAGGGTAACGCACCTACATCACCTGTGAAGGCAAACAAAGACTCTACATTACAATAGAGACACACACACACAGACACACAGACACACACACACACACACACACACACACACACACACACACACACACACACACACACACAGATGCACACACACACACACACACAGATGCACACACACACACACACACACACACACACACACACACACACACACACACACACACACACAGATGCACACACACACAGATGCACACACACACACAGAGACACACACACCACACAGACACACACACACACACACCATGCATGTGATTTGACAGAAGGCATGCAACATGCATGTGATACAGCAGACGGCATGCAGCTCAGACATTAATAGTGGTAGTTATTATACATCCCTGAGTTGCACACAACAGCAAACATGTGTTATAGCAGAAGCCATGCATTTCACACAATCATGGTAGTAAGCATCCATCCCTGTGATACACCATGTGGACCAGCACAGGTTAACAGTACACATGGCTGATGTGAGGCATATGTCCTTGACATTAACATGTAGTATGACATGTAATCTGCTGACGTGTGCATTGACATGCATACATGTTTGACACAATGGTGTCCTGACACATGTACAGCGGTGTAATGGTGTCAAATTGCAGTGTTGTCTGTACACCCTACAGATAGAATGCACTTTTAGCAGATGTGCATGACCATTGAAGGGTATTATGAGGCATCTATATTGCTATACAATGTGAAGTACAGACACAGTGCCACTGCATGGAATCATGAGGCATCTCTATTGCTATACAGTGTGGAATACACACACAGTGCATAGCCATGACTGTGTGCATACACAATACATAAATACTGTGGATTGTGACCCACGTCGCTGAGGTGTATACACACTAAACCATGATGTGTCATGTGTGACAGTTCACCGAAAGACATACGGATGACACCCCTGCACAACTGCTAACATTTCTTAGCTGCCTGGCAACCGTGTCCACACATGGCAGACTTGTCAATACACCATGTCCCACATGACATTTATGTACCACACACACAAGGTGCACGGCTGACAGTGATGTCCAACAGCAGCAAGGGAAATGTACGGTATCTGTGGCCTGATGTGGTGTCTATGTATATATGTGGATGCTGTACAGGTGACTACTGTCATGCTGTGACACAGTCATGATATTTAACACATCTTATGTGGTCGAATTAAGCGACACCTCCACAAGCTGTGCACAGGCTTTTAGGATGTCCAGTGTTCCACATCTACTATATAACTATTCAACAAACGCTATAGTTGGACCATGTGTAGACAATGTACAACAGGGTGTACACACATACACATCACATCTACTGTGTGTTGCTACATGTCTCTGGCCATCCCCCATGGCCATGTGTGAACATGTGTTGGCCAAATGTTTGTGATGGCTGTCTATCTCACATGTCTGTGTTGTCCCATATGACATACACCCATAGATGTCAGATACTCCACTGTCCACAGGGTTATGCAGACAAAGGGTTGTAAGTTTGTTATGTGGGTATGTTTTATGGGATTGTGAGACAATGTTGCAGCCGGACCACTACATGTCATGGACATGTCAGATGGCACATCACAATGTGTGCACTCATTGCATGGGGCATATTCCACAATGGTGAATCCTGTGGGCTGCCCATACTCCAGCTCACTGTGTAGTACTGTTTGCGTACCCCACATGTGTTGTTCTGATGTATAGTACATATTCCTACATTGAACAACACTTCCACCATTGTATGCACAGCTGTCCACACATCTAGCAATGGCAGTTTCTGTGGTTTCATGTCGGTGTTTCATTTAGTTTGTATGTATTGCACATGGGTAGCCAGTGTAATTGATTAAAGATGTGACCTGTATATCGTGACTGGACCATACATTATGTGTACATGTGTTAACTGGCCACATGGTGAATAGATCTGTGCATTAACATGCCTGATACTGATAACTGTCTCACATGCAATGGCCTGCTGTCTCTGCGGCATGCCAGAGGTACCTATATAGGGGTGACACAGCAGTTTGATCATTATCCATGACTGTATAACAGCTACAGGGTGTAATGTGCATGTTAACACATTCGCCAGTACAACAGGATATACTTTGGAGTATGCACATGTATGCATACACAGGGTAGCATACTATAGTATACGGCATGTGTGTAAACATACCTTGCATATGATGTTACATTACATATTGTACAGTGATACATGCAACTAAATCGGATATAATAGTTATATGTGCAGTAGTGACTTACCAGGCAACTCCAGGCTCAGTGGTTGGGAGACACCCACCTCCACGATGGCAGACAGAGTTTGTGGATGCTGTTCTGATGGTGTCCCCAGGCTATCCAGTAGCTCCTCGGTACTTGTGATTGGGGGCTGGGTTGGTGGCCTACCACCTGTTGTACCTTGTTCCTTGGTGATTGCATTCACACGCTGTTTTGCATGTCTGATCAGGTCCGTGCAGTGTCTGGGCACCTGCTGGTAGGTGCATTTTTGGCCACCCACATCATTAACCCTCCTGCGAAGTTCCTGCCACAGGTCATCACGCTGCTGGGCATGCTGTGGCACATGGCTGAACAATACCTCATAGTAATCTTGGAGGTAAGGTATGAGAGCCTTATCCTCCAAGCGGCTATATGCTGGCAGTCTTGATCGAGGCATATCTGGAAGACATAATGATGGAGACAGATCACAGTATCTCAGAGATGCACAGAGATACAGCTGCACATAGATGTGTATTACATTTAGTACATATGAACAGTTGTCTTTGCAAATCTTCATGACACTGACACCACTGACATGTTTGTGTCACACACATGTAACACCCGATGGTGATTGGATATTATCACCATATATGTGTGTCACCTCATTACATTGCTCATATTCCATGTGAATGCTGTGTTGATGTGGGCATGTCTGTTTGCCTGTACTGGTGTTCTTACCTATCAGCACATGCCTGGATGTGTCCATATTAATGCTGTTGACCTTGATGCTGTGTATATGTCACATATCAACACATACACTGCCTTAACGTACATGATCTGTGACAATGCAGACATGTGCACGGAAACCTTTACATGCATGTGTTTTGCCATATACATCTATACGGCACTGTACAGCAGTTCAACATCCTGCCACGTATCACCTGTGTCGCACATGTAATGCACATGGGACAATGACTAGCCGGATGACATTTGCAGGGATGGTTATCAACTATAGCATGTACGGCCAAGGTCATGTAGTAGTGTGTATGCCCTGGGCCATGTATGAGCATAGGATGTAAGGTTTTCTAGATGTATCTGACAGCCATGTTCCCACCGCCAGGTGAATCAGTGCCACATAACTGATCCAGACAGTTAATGATACATCTACCATGTGGTCATCACACCATGTCTGACAGAGATGACATGTGCAGCTTTGTTGGACAGGGGTGCATAGTATGGCAGGAATATGTAACATGTATGGCACAGGGATCTGTCCAGCATGTGGCAATCCTTGTACTAGGAAGGTGGCTGTCCATGACGTATGTTTTTCTGATCAGGATATGTACATGTAGCATGTCCAACATAACAGTGTTGGACATGTCATTATGCAGGGTAGGCAGCATGCTGCATAGTGGAGATGAGGATTGTGAAGGCTGGTGTCGCCCTTCCAAGCATGGCCAATACCCCTTAAAGATGGTATGTGATCCGATATTGGTCACTTGAGTGATGAGTATGGCTGTACAATGATCTCCATGCTCATGTATGGCACCCTGTCATGACTAGGATTGCCTCTTATGACTACATAATAGGCCTGGTGACATCACTAGCTCAGGGAGGTAAACTGCACAGCACCATCCCTTACACACAGTGACCATTATGTTGACCACTGCCTAGGTGGTAGTTCATGGGTACAGGGTTATTAACCTAGCGGTGACAATGCAATATGCAGCTGTCAGATTGTGCACATATGTCACACACCTCACCCACAAAGCCCATTCTGTATGTTGTCCACAACACTGAGTCAGCTATTGCTCCTAGGTCATGGCCATTCACATACTCACATACACATATGCCTCCCATTTGTCTGTGTGGTACGGGCTACAATGAGGGGGAGTACAAAACATTAACCCTGTTTTACTGTAGCTTCCACTGGTGTGATATGCACATGCCACTCAGACACCTTTTGCCGTGTTGGTTCTGTCAACAGGCCACTGGCAGAACACTCCTTTGACATACAAAGGTACATCTAGTATACTGAGTGTAGGTGGAACACAGTATGGGTGATGATATCCTATGACCTGTCACAGGTATGATATGCAGTGTGAAATCATCCGTACTGTCATCTTCATATGTACTGCTAACAACATATACGTTGATTGAGGTTCGTGGACTTTCAGACCATACTCAGCAGGGTAAGAGTGCAGTGCCTCCCATTATGAGTGGTGTCTCCACTTTGTGGGTTGTGATAACTGTTGGTGTGCACCATTCAGTGCTTTCACAGACTGACATGAACCTATGTTTTACATGATGTGTATGTGTAGAGCAAACTGTTTTGCCATATGTGTATGATACAACCAGGGATGTGGACAGGTCACATGCAGCCTGAGTGCACCTTGTACCATCATAGTTATGGTTACAGGGGCTCTGTAGTGTTCATGGATATGTCATTGTGTACCTCTTGGGGGGGCAGTGTGTTTATGTTATCCGACACCCTATCTGTATTGCTTATTCATGCTCAGCACTTGTTCAGTACATGTAAGCACTTCATGAGCTACTAATTACTATAGCACTTAATACTACTCATTTCCTACAGGTAAACACTGTTTGTACTTACATTTCTAGCTTGCTTAGAGTAAAACAGCTATTGTACACGCTTACCTCACATATCTAGTGAGAAATGGTTGAATATTCAGGCATGTCCAAGTGTCAATTCCCAGTGTTATCGCCTGTCTATATGATGAATATGGGCATCATGAGGCAATATAGCAATTGTCTCATGTACACAGTCAATGCTCACCTCCTAACATACGACACTACAACCTGTGGGAGATGCACATACATCGCCATGCTGGAGGTAATGCTCTCTCCAACCCAGACTGAACCTGACAGTCATGTGGGGATGTTAAACGTTTGCACCACACCACACTCATCACATAGTCTCACCAGATCTCCACTACCACAGGCCGCACATAGTAAGGCTACAACATTTGCGGAGCCTCTCAATACTGCTCTGTGTAGACAACAGAGGACTCTGAAACAGAAATGTAGGCAGCCCCCATCACCAAACACAACACCAATTACTTATAGCCCACAGACTCATGTGTGCCCATCAACTACAGCCAATAGGGTGATATAACATACCCAACACACTAGTCATAGGTGACTCTGTAGGCGTTCACACTGATGTCCCACTCAGCAGGCTACACAAGGTGATAGTCACTTTCATATGGCTGTCAGGTAACAGGATCCGCAACATAACCTATGAACTCAAGTCACTCCTCAACAGGTACAATATGACTGTCATTCTCTATGTTAGTGTGACTGCCCTGAGATGTAACTTCCTGGACTACATGTACAGAGACATGCAATAGCTCTCCGATCTTGTAGCCCAGGCAGGTATCGCACTAGCCCTGAGAAGCATTCTGCATTCACCCAGACTGATAAAGCAGTACAATGACTGAATTATTCACTTCAACAGTTGGCTATGCTTCTGGTGTCATTCCAAGGGTATCCAGTATCTGTCTGCTTTGAATGACATGGTCGACAGAACACGATGCTTTGGCACAGATGACCTGATGTTGGCCCTGGGATTACGCATAATGTCTAAAGCTCTTGCTGCTCCTATAGTGCCTGTTTTAGACACGGTTCAAATAACATATTCTCCACCATAATAGGAACAGGCAAGCAAAACCTGTGGGTAACGTTACTCAGTGCTTGACATCTTCATCTCAAATGCACTCACCCAATGCACTCCTTATAATGGACCACTTTGATATCTCTGTAGTGACTGGGACCTGCTTCTAGGCTCCTGAGAGCACCCCTGCACTAACAGGCTATTACACAGACCACACCTTTCAGTCATGTAACCAGGACCAGAACACCCACGGCGGAGGTGTGTCCATATTTCACAAGGATGTAAACACCTCCAGGCTGGTTGCTTAGCACAATGCATCAGAGATAATCCAAGTGCAACTAACTGTGGCCATAACTGCTATACAAATTGTAGCTTGCTATGGATTCCACACCATACCCCACGGATAACGGTCCTCACTTCTTGGTGTACTGAAAAGTAGGGTTCAAACAGGAACTACTGATGTGAGACTGACACTACCCCACACTTAACTGGGATATCTACTAATGTACCGACACATTAGGCCAACGCTTTCTGGGATTCATAACCTCCAATTGGCTGGATCAACCTATCCACACCACCACCAAGGCCAACAATATCCTAGACCTGGACATTACCAACATGTGCGACTGGTGTTCCACACCTGGGGTTATCCCCTCGTTGGTCAGATCCGAACGTATGGTAATCACCCTTGTTATCCACATCCCGGCACCACACCCTTCACGGAAAACACAGTACAATATTTCTACAAAGCCAACTTCATGGCTTCTTATGACAGCAGTAGTAAATGTCATGACACCCGTGCAGATGGACAATATAGTTACAAACGTTGAATCATACACAACTGCACTTCATTAGCACTTACACGACTGCATGGATCATGATATCCCAAACAGAGCCATGACGGTACCCACCAGATAACGGACGCCACTCTCGGGGTCCACTGCCATGCACATAATGTACAACAAAAGGAGGAGACTGTTGCAAAGTAGAGTACAATCCCATGGGAGGGGTTGCTCCCTGGTCATCCTCAGTAGTAATCTGAGATCCCTTATCACATCCTCCAAAGCTAGCTATGTAAACATTACTGCAACTCATTCCAAGGACTATCACAAAGCGTTATGGAAGTATGTCACTACTCTTGATGATGGTAACCACATCTGCTCTGACATACAGTGGTTAGGCACGAACATTACAGAACTGACTGATATTGGCAACATCCTGACAGATAGGTTCAGTGTTAACTTTACTCCCCTCTCACACCCTAAAGGGCCCAAATCTATACAGGAGCAATGTAGAGTCACTGCAGTCACAACTACGCAGTTCAAAGCTGCACTCTCTAAAGCCTGGAACACAGACTCCATGTGACCGTCCAACATCCCAGGCTGCGATTTACACAAACCTCAGAACTACATGGCTCCCACTTGGGCACCAAATTCACTAATAGCCTTGTATCAGGCATTGTGGCCCCTGAATGGCACACAGCAACAGTTATCACACTCCACAAAGGTGGCACCACAATGGACCAGAGGAACTATTGCCCTATACGCCTGACTAGACTGTTCTGCAAGGTTATGGAGCACATCATCATGAAAGTCATTTACAGAGACATTGGTGGCCTCCAAACCTTTGATACCACCCAGTTTGGATTTGTTAGGGCCAGACCATGACTCCTACACCTGGTGGAGTCCTTTGAGACAGTTACCAAGGTAATAGATGAGGGTAAGGAGATCCACACAGCCTACCTTGTCCTCTCATTGGCTTTCAACACCATTCCCCATTCTGGTATTGTCAACAAACACATCCACCTGCACATCAACCCTTACGTCACAAGATGTTATTCAAAGTGGCTCACGGACAGGACCCACACAGTGAGGGTAGCATACCCTAGTTCCTACTGTAAATCAGTTACAATTGGCGTACCCCAGTCCTCGGTCATAGGGCCCCTCATGTTTGGTATATGCTTCTCTGAGATACAGGCTAGCACAGAAGGACTTTCCCTGAATAGGTTTGCAGACGACTGCAAACTAGGGGCCATGATTGATTCACCAGCTGATACAGACACCCTACAGAAGGGTGTCACTGTGATGGATACCTGGTGTCGATAACATGGCCTCAAGCTGCATGCCAAAAGGTGCATAGACATCCCCTTTGGATTACACCAATCACCCACTGACTATCACATTGGTGGTAGTCCCCTACATACATAAGACATTATAAGGGATCTTAGAACACAAGTAGGTAGCACCCACACATTTGATAACCATATTGCCAAGGTGGCGTGGGTATCCTTCTATGTGGCCACCCTAATCTATAATGGACTTGTAGCCAGAACAAAGGCAGCCATTGTACCTCTCTACTCCTGACTTATGAAACACGTTCAAGGGTGCAACACCCCATTTGGGATGTACCTTATGAAACAACAACAACGGCTTTAAATACCACAACATTAACACACCAAGAGGATTACTGACCTCCGAAGGATGACGTATGCAGCACAACTATAGAAACCCCAACTGTACTCATTTGCATACTGCATACTCAGAGGTGATCTCTGCTGAACATACAAGGCCCATGTCCACAACAATATTGATGGATATGCTCCACATAAGCAAAAGCCACTGAGAGCAACATGCTCTGGGATATGTACCCAAACACAACGATGACTAGGACATCCTGGAGGGATACATTCCTGAACTGGACACTCACCATGCTTTGGAACATGATTCCTATGTACATCAGGCAGGGACCCTCACTAGCACTCTTCAAGAGATACCTCGATGGGGTGGATGGGAGACAGACATGTATGCCAGGGATCACTGCAGTGGCTGAACTGTACACAGGTGCAGGAAACAAATAGCTCTGCTGTTCACAGGCACAGGACAGTAACCTAGGGAGGTGCTGCAAGTGAAAACACTGTAGTTGGGCTTATGAATGGACTTGGCCAGACAGCATAGTACCTAACTATGAAACTATGAAGCTATTACATGTCCTTTGTGCATGGATAATTGAGTACCTCTTCCATTTCAATTAGCTATCATGCTGTTGCACTGTCTGGTGACTACAAGCCATATGTATCCTGCTATTGTGTATTGTACATGCCAATAGACATACCTGATGTTTGCATGATATAACAGTAATGCTATGTAAAATATTTGACATATCTACCTACAATACTGTACATTTCACATTTTTGCAACCATATCCCATAATGTAAAGCATAATTGCAAAGCAGGACCACCTTAGACATGTTATTCTCAGTTATACGCCCATACATATGCCTACTGTTACAGTATATCAACATATACTATCCCCTGTTATGGCACATACTTGTTGGACAAACCCTGCCACTGACAGTGGCTGGAGTGGAATTGTTGTGTTTAAAGCCCTTATGTAGCATCCCTTGTGGTGTATGAGGTGTTTACCTTGTGGCCCACAGCAGTACACACAATTTCTACAAGCGTTACTATGCTCAACAAGACATCACTACATAATACCTTTTCCCACTGTATGCATTGCATACACTTTCATTAATACAGAACAGGCACTGCATACACAAACATACTGAGTGCTCTACATACCTTCTTAGTGGTCCGAGTTTACGAAAATATCTATCCTTTCCTTTCTATATATCTATATAAATATCTGTCCTTTCCTGTTTCAACGGTTTTATGGTATGTGCATACAGTTTGAATGTATGGCAAGCCATCCTTTTATACATAGATACCAGTAACATGTGGTATCCTGCCACCAATTGGTGTTCCGGAGTAGATGATTACATGCACATCAGCTGTGCAGCTACTCTATTAGCCAATTACACTGCAACAGTGGGGTATAATTGAACACTCCACTTGGGCATTGTCATTTTGCCCTACCTTCTAGGAAGACGGCCTAGATGTGTTTTTTGTGATGAATTGCAACTGCTATATGGAGAGACACAGATATTTTGACTTCATATCCCCCATGGATTGTGTGTGATGGCTAGAGGATGTCGTTCTACATGTGAGTGTAGCTGTTATCTTAACCGTCTGATACGAGACTATTGTAAACAAAACCTGTAACATCGGTGTCTGTTCTATTGTACAACAGCAACGATTTCACATAGCACCATTACAGTGTGTCTCTCACAAGGTATGTTAAGGCTTCTGCAGATGTCATTGAGTGAGTGGATGTTTGTGATGTTATTACAGTCTGTATTGCAATTGTTTCGGGTGTGGGGGAGATGTAAGTGGGTGTACATAGCAGATAAAGGTTTGTGGGGACTGCATTTATACATATTCCATATGTGTGTGATGGCTCCTTCCCTAATTGAAAACCTATCATTTAGTAGACTAATACTATGGTTATTGCAGGCTTATTCATTAAGCCATTGTTAATTGGTTCCTATATAGCATGCAGGTGATGTTGATCCTTCAATCCCTCTGGAAATACATCGATATGTAATGAAATGTTGCTACATGAAAGCTGTCTCATGTATTTCTGTCACAGATATTTGCACTCATTGCAGTTGTGTTGGTGACTGAACCTCTTTGGCTTGGGTTGCCTCCTTTTCAAATGGCCATAGTGGGACATTTGCAGGACACACATCGGATTTTAGAGGCTGACACATACCCATGGTAAGTACAAAGGATAGAACGTAACTTTTTTGCTAAATAAAACCTTATTCTTGTAGCAGTTTAGTTGCTTATTATGTTTCTTGTAACATTTACGTAGTTTAGATAAAGAAATAACTATTTTATGCAACTTTTACATAAAATATGGGACATAATTATGTCCTACAATCTCAGGGCATTTGCCCTTTTTAATGTTTTTTGTCAGGACACAACTGCCCAAAGAGGGACTGTCCCTCTCAAAGTGGGACAGGTGGTAACCCTATGCCTAAGGCCGGCTATGACCACACCTACTGTAATAATCTACCTATGAGTTAGCACGAACAGACACATGAAGCAAACACACACACACACACACACACACACACACACACACACACACACACACACACACACACACACATTACTGTCCCATGGAAACACACACCGCACTCAGAATACACACTTACACACACTACAGCAATCAGAAACACACAAACACAGTACCTACCTGGACCGCAGCAACAGCAGCAATAACTAAATGTCCCTTAACATCGTGATAATAGTACTCGCGGTTCTAGTTTTCCGGTACTGTGGTCTTTCGGTCTTTAAGCCTCGTGATTACACATGTCGGTATGTAAAGCATTCGGTAGTTGCCAGTATCCTATTTATTTGTACCTCCATGGTTGTGTACATGTTGTTAACCTATCTGTATATTTGCAGATATATGTATATCCGTATATATCAACAAATATATCTCTATCTCTCTTTCACCCTTTCTATCTCTATATTATATATATATATATATATATATATATATATATATATATATATATATATATATATATACACACTATATCCACAAACGGTGCACGTAAATGCGGTCCAACGAAAAACACCAATTCTGCTCTGACCAAAAAACACAATCACCAACTTACTCCAGCACTGATCGGTGTAAAATATAAATCAATCATCACATATTGTAGACAGACAATGTGCGAGTAATAGTTGCTATTCAGCAAAATCATTTATTTATATCCATCTTGGCTTCGGACCGCCACAATCTACCAACTCCACAAGCACCACAAACCGGTTTCACCCAATCGGTGTCATCAGTGCTCAAGGTGCCCGGATCAATCACGTCATATTTATTTCAAAAACTCTTAAAGGGGCAATAGCCCAATCACAAAATCAAAAGTACATATCCCATTAGAATATTACATAAATATCAACTAGTATATCTCAACAAATATACAAAACTAATATACTAATATGTGACTATAAAAATATGAAAATATATGAAAAAATACATATACATAAAAATGGAATCCACATATATTATAAATTATAAATTTTCATTTAAACCTGGCTTATATAAGGCACCCAACCTCAAGATCCACATCTTTTCTTTTTCATCCAATATTTTATGTTTTTTTGCTAAGGTCAAATTATCACCCAATACTCTATCTATTCCTACATAAATAAAATGTGCAGCTCTGTGTTCTAACTGATGTTTATATAAAGCACTTTGAGTTCTTTTACAATTAATATCGCTAACATGGAGAGCAATCCTATTTTTAAAACTTCTAGAAGTTTGCCCTATATAGAATGCTCCACATTTGCAGACCACCATATAAATATACTTTACACTGATCAGTGCTGGACTAAGTTGGTGATTTTATATATATATGTATATATATATATATATATATATAGATATATATATATAGAGAGAGAGAGAGAGAGAGTGAACACACCTTTCGTTGGGTACATGGCGGTGTATACTATTTCCGGAACACCGCCCTTTTGTGTTTTAACCTGTCACAATACATACCTGCCGTTGGTACATCTCAGGTAGCTTAGTGGTAGGTGATTGTGTACATGGTTGCATGTTCTACTCCTGGCAGTGGTTATTTTACCTCTCAGAGCAGGCACTATTAGTACAAGGGTGAATAATGCAGATTTCACCTATTCTGACCATGATCTGCACGATATTCAGCAAAGCTTAGACCTGTTTTGCACATATCCATGTAGTCATGTTTAAACAACGCTTACCGTCACTTGCCGGCACATAAACCTGCTACCATGTGCTTAAACATGCTCTAATGACCTGCATCCAACATCCATTATTCGTGCCATCGGAATTACGTAACGGCCCTTGTAGGTCGTGGAACCGGGAACATGCACGACACAGTCAGTGGCTTTACCACTTGGGAATCTAGGATATGTACAAGTGTTATGGTGTTTTGCATGTGGACTGTACTACGGCTGTTCCTCCATACTGCAAACAAATGTGTAACTCAGTTAGTTTACATATGGATGATACCTATTAATGGTATGTCCAAGTGATGTTTAATGGATGTGCTCCAGCTATGGGAATCCATGTCACAGTGAGCCACACACTGTAATGTGCTACACCTTGCCACAACCATAACTGGAGAATGCTGGGGTGATGGATACCTGTCATGGGTACTCCCCATGCTTTGGAACTACATCCCTGATTACATTATATGGAGACCCTCATTAACACACCAGGGAATCCTTGCAGAGTGGGTGGGGAACAGTGGTTACACACATGGATCCCGCAATTGGCTCTGCTCCACAGAGGGACAGTTA
Source organism: Protopterus annectens (assembly GCF_019279795.1). Classification (NCBI taxonomy): domain Eukaryota; kingdom Metazoa; phylum Chordata; order Ceratodontiformes; family Protopteridae; genus Protopterus; species Protopterus annectens. The sequence goes on along the minus strand of NC_056738.1, from coordinate 293,099,343 downwards.
GTTAATCGATGGGGTGGCGACAGCAGACACATTTTGCCTAGGCTGATGAATGGCCTCTGACAATCAGGCATGTACCCACCGATGTACCTAGGAACCTATACATACAGTATCAACACATGCTGTTAGCTTCGTTTACTGTTCAGGTGTTGACTTACCTTGTTCCAATAGCTGTTGTGTGTGCAATAGTTGAGGGCTGCCTATGTAGGATTCACACAGTAGACCACCTATACATAACAATTTACAGGTGGTCGTGTGTGTGTGTGTGCCATCCATTTTATTGTGCGTGCAGGTGGAGAAGTGTGTCAGTCTGTAGGGGCCTACACTGTCAGTGTATGTGCTATACGTTCCCTCTTTACCAAGGCATGGGCATATTGGGCACGCCTCCGTCTGCCTACTGGGGCTGGCACAGGGTGTTCGTGGTCTGAATCCCTCTGTGCCTGTGATGCCCTTGGCAATTGCAGTGGGCTGTAAGGGCCTTCACCATTATGTCCCTGCGGCAGCTGTTTCCGCAGGATCATATTATGTAGCATGGCACATACTATGAAGACGTGGACACACGTGCCTGGAGAGTACTGCAAGGCTCCACCAGATATGTCCAAGCAATGGAACCGTGATTTCCGCATCCCAAACACATGCTCTATGATGATTCTGGTTTGTGTGTGTGCCTCATTATGGCGTTCTTGCATGGGTGTGTGTATTTCTGATGGGAGTCATCATCCATGGCTCCAGTGCATAGCCAGCATCCCCCACAAGGTGGTCATATGGGATGTCCCCCCTGACAAATACCTGATACAGCTGTGAGGCATGCCAGATGTGGGAGTCATGGTATCTTCCAGGGCTGCCAGCACACTCATCCATGATAATGCCCTGGGCACCCAACCTGGCAGTTGATGGAGTGGTATCTCTTGCGGTTTATATAGCACCTACCATGCTCATCGGGTGGTGACTTGATATGTATGTGCGTGCAGTCTATTGCACCCAGTACCTCTGGGTAGTCTGCCACATGGTGGAAGAGACGCATATTGCTGGCCAACTCCTCCTGAGTTCGGGGGAAGTATATATGCTCATTGGCATGTGGTAACATGGCATCCAGGAACTGGTGGAGTACCCTGGATGCTGATGCCTGTGAGATCCCCATGATATCTCCAGTTGGCCTTTGAAAGGTACCTGTGGCTAATATTCTCAAGCTTACACATACCTTCGTGTCCACTGGGATGGGTTCCCCTCTGTTGTTTCTGGATCTGAGGCGTGGCCGGCACAGCTCAACAATTTGCTGTATGATGTCCCTATCCACCCTGCAATGATCTACTATCTCCAGATCATGTAGCCCCTGGTAGGTTACCCTTGATCTGAACACTCTTCTCCTCCTCCGGGACCTGAGATGGTTGTCAGCATCATCCTCCACACCACCTTCAGTCTCCAACACATGGTGATGAATCACAGCTATGGCAGCTCCCAACATGTACATTGTAAAAGTTCCCCATCTGTTTACACCGATGGTGCAGTGTTTGGGAATACACGAGTGTGTGTGAGGTGCCTTCACACTTTATACTATTGTGCTTTGAACACTGATGATCTCATAGGGTGTGTATGTACAATCAGAACTCCAGGGTATTATATGTGTTTTACCACAGGTACTGCTATTGTGGTGCCTTTGGTGTTGAATTACATTTAGCTGCTGTGGATCACCTCTTACCCTTGCCTTCACTTTTCTTATCAATTCCCCTCCCATTGTCGGGCATGCATCCAGCAGCCTGCTTACTTGTTTTGTACTTTCCCAAACCAGGATTGTGTTGCGAAATGTGTTCTATAGCTGATCTACTGCAGGTTTGCTTTGCTCTGCAGTGACAGTTCTCTTTTCTTTGCAATCTGACACCTTCCCTATCCTGTTCTGCAGGATGCTACTAGCAGCCTTGTTAGCTGCCATCAATGGCCCACTGTGAGTTAATAGGTGTTAATTACTCAGTTGTACTCCAATTACCCTACTGCGGCATTTCCTTATTGTCTTCCCGTAAACTTCCTGTTTGAGCTGTGTTGCGGGGCACGTGCGTCCACTTACCGAGTTTCAGGCATGTTGACATGCACGTACACATGCGCTTTCGGGCACCATGTGGGCTGTCAGCTAAGCAAAGCAATACCTACATCCAAACTCCTATCCTGCGGCTTTGCGTAGCAACAGGCAACCCGGATTTGCATTGCGCCAATGTGCTTACAGCTATGGTGGCACACCCCACTGCTGATGTCATGTATACCTCTAGACCACTCCTCGGTGTTGTAGCACTGCACCGTATGGTACATCCTTAGGCCGGCGGGACGTTTGCGATTCAGTATTACTTGCCTCATTTGCATGGCATTGACTACTAATTCATAGTTACCGTGCCGAACACTGTCACAGACCCTTAGCAACCCTTGCAGCTTGGTTGTGGTGTAGCATGCATACCACTGACTATTGTGGTGAAATCATGATTTGTGTTACATTGCAATTTTATGACATCTGTATATATTTTCCTTGTGTTCCCGTTTGCACACACATGCCCTGCGGTTGTACTTTGCGTTACTGTGGCCATGACATTAAATGTTATTTTTATGTGTTGTGCATGTTTTTTTATGCCATTTGCTGTATATTTAGCCATTGGCATATGTTAACTTTGTAATACGTAAGTTTGGTCCACTTTCATGGCTCCGATGTTCTGTTTGGAAAAATGTAAACCGTTTTTTTTTTTTTGGTTTACATTTCTGTATGCTTACGCTACGCCTGCACCACTTCATGAATCACTATGTACCTTCATTTGCATGCTGCAGTACTGTGCATAGGGTGATTAGCATACATGAGCCGAGAGCTGTGCAGATCTGGCGAACGCTGGTAGTGCACGTGGAATTGGATCATACCTGAATTGCTCGGTGGCCATATTTGGCATTATACTGCCTACGCTACGCCTGCGCCTGGCGCAAGCTTCATGAATACCGGGGATACATGTCCCCACTCAGATATACACACACATAACGCCCCCACCCAACCCCAATGTGTTGAACTAACCTGCACCACAACTGCTTCCATAGTAGTGAATGAGTGACCACCACCTTTTGACATCACTCACTTTTTCCACTAGCAATGAAATGTAATGATGCCAATCAATTCTCTGAATTGCTTGTCAGTATAAATTAACTGCCAGTGGAATTTCTTGGGGACAGCACATGGCTAATTAGAATTAGACTTTCCCCTTGATTGCCATATTAGTATACAGCTCTGACAACAAGTTTGTCCACTGTACATTGCCCCCCCCCCCTTTTAGTAGGAAACGTCAGGGACAAGTCTTGCTGTCTTCTCAGCTAGGAATACATAAGGAAATCTTAGCAGAGCAGGGAACATCTTTTATATCAAAGGTTACGAAAATACCTGTACCACAGTTTTCAGATTAAAAACTAAGGACATTAATGTATAATTCTCCAGTGTATGGGTTAATGGAATGGTTTAGCTAAACCTAAAAGTTCATGTTTATAAAAAAAAAAAAATCAGAAATATGGAAAAACTGGGACCTTTTATCCTACTTAAAACTCTTAATCCAAGAGGTATCCCAGGCTTACACTGGGCCAGATTCACGAAGGCTTGCATGGAGTCTATGAGTAGAGTAAGACTCCATGCAGCCAACATGTCTACCAAGCGATCCAGGAACAGCCGGTAGGGGCGTGCAACAGAGCTCCTAAAATGACTCTTACACGGACAGGGCTAGGATATGCAAATTACCTCAATTGCAGGTGAAAGCTATACAAATGAGGTAAATTTTCGATCCAGGAAACTCAAACCAGTCCAAGTAAGAGTAGTGTTATTTGCAGAAATGTACTCCGTTGACAACTGAGTACGGTTCTGCAAATAGCAAAACAGAGCCGTGACAGCTCCAAAAAACGGATGCATCCAGTTGACGAAGCATGCCAATGGCCAAAAATATGGCCATTGGCAATGTTCACCGATGCAAAATAAAAATAAAATCTTTTTTTTTATCCCGATCTCTGATGTTTAAGCATAGCACAGAGCTGTGTAAATGCGCTGCACTCTAAAAAAACAATAATTAAAATCCACAAATGTGGATTTTATTGTAATTCTTAATTTACAATGCAAGGGAATGTCAGGCTGAAGACAACATGGCTACCGAGTAGAGGTTGCTAAGGGGGGAAGCTCAGAGCTCAGTCTAAGAGATGTAACCAAGCATTAGTAGGCAATCCTATGCAAATGAGGGTAAGAATAGTGAATCCCAAGTTTACATAGGAAATGAGCACAGTCAGTGGAGTGTAGGAGTAGAATAAAGGGAGTATCAGAGTAGAAGATAGGTGACATCACGAGGGGGTATGTATGAAAGAAGTGAAGCTCATTGGAGCAGAGTGGCATGTGTTTGCTGTCAGTTACTAATCACTGGAAGAGGTGTGTCAACAGGTACCCTAGCTAAAGGCAAGAAATTGAAGGTGTATGCTATGGATAACACTAACGTTTCTTGTAGAAGTGCTTGCAACATGTTTGCGTGCATGTGCATGCCCGTACACCCAAGTAAGACTGTGTGCACGTGTGTGCACCTGTGTGCGTGCGTTTAAGCTGGAGTAAGCATGTCTAAGGTTGTTTAAAGTTGTGTAAGCGTGTTTGCACTGGTGTGTACATGTTTTAGCAAGAATAAGCAAGTTTTAGTCTGTGTAAGCATGTGTGCGCGCGTTTGAGCTGGTGAGCGCGTGTTTGCACTTGTGTGCACGGCACTGCCCCTCTGAGGAAACAGAAAGGTGAGAGGAAGCACAACAAATAGTAGGAAGTTAACCAGGGAGTACTAGCTGAGCTAGCAGGTGAAAACAGTCAGAATCAGGCAATTACACAGGCAGTACACTTGTCCAGCCCAGCCCAGCACTTAAAACTCTGCAAACAACATTCCACTATGTTTCTCTCAGAGACATTGCAACACTGCAGTAAGCGAATAGAAGTGAAAACTGAAAAAGCTTTACTGAGACAAAGAAATGTTAGGGGCTGCCATTGCTGTTATAAGGTGACATATGCAACATGCTGAGGATGGTGAAAATGCGAATGCTGCTGGACAACCCACAGTGAGGAGCCGGAGAAGAGTGTACAGGCCCAGGGTAACCTATCAGGGGCTACATGAGCTGGACATAGTGGAGCACTATAGAGTGGACAGAGACCTCATACAGCAAATTGTTGAGCTGTGCAGGCCATGCCTCACACACAGAACCAAGAGAGGGGAACCCATCCCAGTGGAAAACAAGGTACGTGTTGGCCTAAGAATATTAGCAACAGATACATTCCAGAGACCAACTGGTGATATGATGGGGATATCACAGGCATCAGCATCCAGGGTACTGCACCAGTTCCTGGATGTCATGTCAGCACATGTCGGTGATCATGTATATTTCCCCAATTCCCGTGAGGTATTGGTCAGCAATATGCATCTCTTCCAGCAAATAGCGGAATACCCTGAGGTAGTGGGTGCAAAAGACTGCACGCACATATGCATCAAAGCACCAGCCTGTGAGCGGGGTAGGGACTACTTTAACCACAAGGGCTTCCCCCCATCAACTACCAGGTTGTGTGTGATGCCCAGGGCATAATACTGAATGTGTGTGCTGGCTGCCCTGGAAGCTACCATGATTTCCGTATCTGGCATCTGACACAGCTGTACCAGACATTTGCCAATGGGGACATCCCTCATGGTCACCTACTGGGGGATGCTGGCTATGCACTGGAGCAGTGGCTGATGACACCCATCAGAAACGCACACACACCTGAACAGGAATGCGATAATGTAGCACACGCACAAACACGAAATGTAATTGAGTGTGTGTTTGGGCTGCTCAAGTCATGGTTCCGGTGCCTGGGCACATCGGGTTGAGCCTTGCAGTACTTACCAACTACATGTACATAAATTGTCATGGTATGTGCTATGCTACATAATATGATCCTGTGAAAACAGCTGCAGCAGGACCAGCATAGGCCTGGGCCAAACAGCCCCCCACCATTGCCAAGGCCAACACAGGCAGAGCGTGACACGGAGGAGGAACAACCTGAGCCTGCCCCAGTAGGCAGAAGGAGGCATGCCCAGTATGCTTTGGCCTTGGCAAAGAGGCAACGCATAGCACATACACTGGATCAGTAGGAACCCTGGAAATTATACCTCTCTCTGACACGCACATATAGTAAAATGGATGCCTAACTTGACACTACCTGTTTTCAAACATGTATAGGGAGTGTAGTATGTGCATCCAACATAGGCAGCCCTGCAGCACCACCTGAGGCATGATTGCCATGTGTTAAGCAATATAAAGCAGTGCTAAACAGCTCTTACCACCATTCAGTATATGTAAACAAAATTGCACAAACTAACTAGCACAACTGTGGTCAATGTTGAGCAATATTGGGCAACGTTCAGCAATGTTGGTTAATGTTGAGCAATGTTGGGCAAGCTTGGTCTAAGTAGGGCATAGCTGAACAAAAGCCAACATGCTCATATTTGCTCTACTGGCCCTTAAGCAGTCTGGTCGGCTCAGTATGAAAATATAAAGCAGTGGCAGTCCTCGAACCCAGAATACTGTGCACTATAGTCATAGTACTGAACCACTAAACCATGACAGCATTTCAGTGGTCAGCCTGTATGAAGAAATGTTGATAAGTCTATGCAAAGAATCTCATGGAAACCCTGCAGGCACAGCATAATCCCTGTCGAGTTATGATACAAAGGTGAGCCCTGCAGTAAGACTAAAACCTGATTTTCAACACACATATAGTATAAATGTTAATATTGGTCATGTTCACACACATCAACAAATGTAGTGGACCTCAGACAGCAACATACTGAAAGGTCACACTGGGCATGCTCACACACGAATAAATGAGACAAATGTCAGGCAACAAAACACTGAAAGGCCAAACTGGGCATGCTCACACACTTAGACCATGTCTGAGTACAGCAGTGGGCCACACATATCCGGCAGTAGCATGTGTTAACCCAGGATCCTCTCACTATTCACCAATCTGCCTTATGCACACAGTTATATGACAACAGACACATATATAATATAGTGGAACCCTGTCATAATCAAATATGTTCTGCAGATACTTAGGTTGTTCATAGAAAGTGGGAAAGCAAAGAAGATAAAAAACCTGCAATCAGTATCATCAATAAACAATGTGCATCCCGGACATTATCATAGGTTCAGAGGTTGATACTAGGTTATCTGCCTTAGGGCATGTATAAGCCTAGCCAGAGTGTGTTTGGCTTTCGCAACCCTGTTAGATTAGTAGACTGTGCCTGTGAATAGTAGGTCACACAAGATAGCCCATTTACATTTATTTTATTGTGCCTCTGTCTAGCAGGGCCCCAGAAGATATCCCAGGGGGAAACATACGATCACCCATCCACTTGTCAAGATGTCTCCTGTAGGTGGTCAGTGGGGGGCTCTGCCTATGCGGGACTGGGATCTCATTCCAGAGTGAGTGGAACCTCTGGGATAAGAATCTGTCCCTCCAACATGTCCTATTAATATCTGTGCTGAGGTTTATGTCCCTGGAGAGTGTAGCTCTAAGGGATTCAGATATCCTGAAGTGGTGCATGTCCATTAATTCTGGGTTAGACATGGCTTTAAACAAGAGGCACAGATCGCATCTGAGTAGGCGGTAAGCGACTGAGTAGAGCTGGAGTTACTTTAGCCGAACTGCGCAGGGCATCTGTGTGAGTCCCTACATCTACTTGGTGAGGTACTTTTGTGACCATTACAGTTGCTGCAGGTGTCGGGTAAGGTACATCCCAAATGGGGCATTGTATCCAAGCATGGGCCTGATGAGTATAGGGGCACAATGACCTCACTTGATCTAGATGTGAAACCTTATGGGATAAGGTGGGCTATATAGAAGATCTGTCTAACCACTTTGGCAACGTGATTGTCAAAGGCGAGAGTACTAACTACTCGTGTCCCCAAATCCCTAATAACTCCTACCGTACTTAATGGATTACCACCTATGTGGTAATGTGTGGGCACGTTGTTATTCCCAAAGGGGATGATTATGCATCTAATGGCATTTAGCTGTAGGCCATGGCTCTGGCACCAGTTATCCATCTCTGTGAGACCCTTTTTGAGGATGCTTGTGCCAGCTGAAGAGTTCATTATGGCACCCAGTTTGCAGTCATCTGCGAACATGGTCAGCCATATTCCTCCTGTGTTAGCCTGTACATCAGAGAAATATATACTGAACAAGAGAGGTCCCAGAACTGAGCCTTGTGGGATGCCATGTGTAACTGGTGTATAGTCAGACATGGCACCTGCAATACTGACCATGTGGGTGATATCCATAATCCAGTTAGCAATCCATCTTGTGACATATGTGTCGATATCAAAGTTGGTGAGCTTATGTATAATGCCCGAGTGGGGTATTGTGTTGAAGGGTTTTGCAAGGTCCAGGTAGGCTGTGTGGACAACCTTCCCTACGTCTATGGACCTGGCAACTGTTTAAAGAAGTCGACCAGGTTCAAGAGACAAGATCTGCCCACAACAAAGCTGAATTGGATAGGATCCAGTGTCTGTAGGTTCCCGATGTCTATATGTATGAGTTCCATGATGATACACTCCATAGCTTTGCACAACAGGCTAGTTAGGCTTATAGGGCGATAGTGTCCAGGGTCCATTGTGGCACCACCTCTGTGGTGCGGGACCACTGTTGCTGTATGCCATTCCTTGGGTACATATCCTGTAGTAACTCTGATATTGAACAGTGACTTAATGTGAGGGTTACGTTCGTCATGAAGCTCATGTAAGACGCAGGCCAGGACACCTCCCAGTCCCATTGATGCTGTGTTGTCTGCTTTGGAGAGGGCAGCACTCACCTGTTCATCTGTGATGTCAGGGAGGCTACACTCTGTTGGGATGGACATTTGCTCTTTAGTGGGGATGGGAGGAGACATTTGCACTGAACCTTTTTTCCAGGATGTTGGCAATGTCTGTGGGTTCAGTGCATGTTTTGTCATTATGCAGTAACTCACAGCATATCTGGGAGTTTCCACCCAGGTTCCTGACATAACTAAAGAAGGCTTTGTGATTGTCCTTAGTGTCTGGTGTAATTTTCCATTAGAAGTGGGCCTTAGATGAATTCATGAGTGATCGTAGCTTTTTGCTAGTACTGATCAGAGATGCCTTCCCTTTTTGGGATTGTGCTCTATCATGTAGTAGCCTCCTCCTTTCATTGTATAGCTTATTAATGGCTGGGGCCCACCAGACAGGTTCCCTGTCTTTGGAGGAGTGAGTCTTGTTGTTATTTGGGATAGCACGATCCATGTATTCCAGTAGGTGTCCATAGAATGCGTTTCTAAAGGATTCAGTGGTCTGAGCCGTATTTACCACTGTCCCAGGGTCTTTGAAGGATACCACCTTGGTTTGGAGAAGTGTGACATTTACTTTTGAGAAGTTCTTCACTGAGATTACCTAGGATGGGTGTGGGGACCGGATATGGATATCCAGTGAGATAAATGTATGGTCTGACCTTACCAATGAGGGGTATACCTCTGATGTGGAACATAGAGTCCCCATGTTGGTGATGATCAAGTCCAATATGTGTTCCCCTCTTGTGGGTGTGGTGACCAGTTGTGCCATAGCATTTGAGTTTATAAATTCTAGCAACTGTTGGGCGAGGGTGTTGGGGCTTCAGTAGTATTCCCAGTCAATGTTTGGGTAGTTGAAGACACCCAATATAATGGTGTTTGGAGAGACCTTCATATTCTCCAGTGTTCCCAGGAAAGCCGGGTGGGTTTCCTGAGTTTGGGAGTGGTCTGTAGCAGGCTACCAACTGAAAGGCAGTTTTGCCCACTGTTAGTTGCACATGTATGGTCTCCAATGTTTCGTGCAGTGCTACTAACCTGGAGGTGTGTCTATCTGTGATGTATATGGATACTCCCCCTATTTTTGTTGACCGGTCCGAGTCTTGTGGCCGAAAAGCATGGTATGAAGTATAACCTGGTAGTGCTGGTGTGCTTTTGGGAACCTGAACCAGGTGTCTGTTACTGCACAGATATCGACATTCTCCATACTGAGGAGAGTCCTGAGTGCATGCATTTTGAGGGTTAGACATCTGGTGTTGAGCAGCATTACCCTTAGTTTCTTTTACCTTGTAACATCTATGGAGGTGGGTTTGTCTTTTGAGCCTCACTTAAAAAAGGCACTATGGGGGTGGCAAGAGCCTTAGCCAGTATTCGAAAGTCCAGGGGTGACAGGTGCAAGCTGTCCATAGTGAAGCTACGTGGCATGTCGAGCATGTCATCCCAGGCTGACAGACACTGGATCCCCTTTGAATGACACCAATATGTTAGCCAACTGTTAAAATTGTTCAGTTTGGCCATATACTGTGACATCATTCTTGGTGAGGGTAAGATGCTACACAAGGTCAGGGTCATACTGGCCTGGGATACATGATCAGAGAGCTCCTCTATGTCTCTTGTCATGTAGTCCAAGGAGGAACGTCTGAAGTTATTCACACCAGCATGGACAATGATGGAGCCATATTTGTACTTGCTTTGGAGTGACCTGAGTACATGTGTTATGTGGCGGATCCTGGCACCCGACAGACAGCTCAAAGTGACCTTCTCCTTGTTCAGCCTGGTGAGTGGGATGTCAGTGTGTCTGACAATAAGAGTCACCAATTACAAGTGTATTAGGTGTATTGTTTAGCCCTAAGAGCAGTGACTGTGTGGCACACTGACTTTGTGAACTATGTGATATGTGGGTATTGTTGTGGGGTAGCAGTTGTTTGGGTGTCTGCTTTGGAGGTCTCTGCTGCTTAGGCAGAGTTTATTTAGAGCCTCTGAGTATGTTTTTGTGTGGTAATATATTTTGTTTGCTTTCGCTATAGGTCTATGTGAGACTGGATTTGTGGTGTATGTGCTTACCTTCACCACCTGATAGACTGTGCCAGTCATGGGTCGAGAGTGCTCAGCCTCCAGTTTGTCTATATAGTTGCATCTCTCACATATATCTGAGTTTGTTGGGAGGAGGAGAGGATTGTCTGTGCACATAAGGCAGTTGTAACATTGCGTCAAAATTCAAATATTCACCAGCTGGACTGGAGAGTACACATGAAACCGACCTTTGGACATGCCAAGATATTATGATGACATACTCTGTTGACTGATCACAAAGGATCAGTAGGGTGTTAAGTGTGTAAAAGAGTATAACAGGGGTTTAGTGCTCAGGTTTGTCAGTGTTTTGGAAAGATTATCTGCGAAGGAGTCCAGACAGAACCATGACAAGTCCTTCGGCTATGTCATAAATAGCAATGTACACTCATATATGTCCTGAGTCAGGGCCAACTGTACCTGACTGACAATGGTGACATCCTGTCAGACAGGCCCATATATACAAACCCACCTCCCACTGACAAAAGGCCCTATCATCATACCAGGAGATATCAAATGTAGAATGGGTAAACTGCTCCTCCCAAAGCCGAAAACATGGCATCAATTGGATTACATTGTTTCCCTATATGTGTCATAAGTGAACTACAGAACAAACAGACCCTGCACCTGAACAGTCTGTTGAGCCTCACCTTCTCTACAGGATCTGAAACTGTTGAATGTGTTACAGCAACATATGGCACACCCCACAAGTGTTGGTGCACAACAGACCATGGGAACTATAGTCCTATAAGCCTATGAAGTCTGACCTGCTAGGCCATGGAGTCCATCATGACTGAAGTCATAAACAGAGCTATTTGAAGCCGACAAACACACAACCCTACCAACTGTGGTATGTTCATGGGCAGATCATGGTTCCCAAACCTGATAGACTGTTTGCAAGGCAGCCACCCAGGACATACATCACTTAAAGGAGCTACACATGTCCCACATAGACTTTGAATAGCCCTTTATCGACATCCCAGACACATGTCATATCCACAAAATCAACAATCTGTGCATAAATATGTATTGTCATATGAAGGAATGGCAATTTGTCCACACATAGATCACACAAGCTAAGAATTGTGGAGTCCTGTTCAAGCTGTTAACACCTGCTGACCCACAAGGTTCATTCCTGGGATTGCATAAAGCAAAGTGCACACACATTACCATGTCCAGTCTGATGATGTCAGCATCCTACAAATATAGCAGGAGAAAAAAAACACCTAATAAAGTGTATAGCATGTTGTGTTAATGCGTATCTATCTCGCATCGTAATATAGTTACATAGGGGTTTGAATCCCGCAATTGTTGAGTGTGTGTATGATTTCCTTTGAGAGGTGTTCCCTTTTTTGGAGATTAAGAACACAATAAAAGAAGTAGATTCCACTTTGGCAAGTCTGATGATGTCAGTGTCTCACAAATACAGCAGTGGAAACCAAGTTCTCCAGTAAAGCATATAGTGTGTTGTATTCATGCGCATCTTTCTAGTAGCATAATATAACTAGGTAAGGGTTTGAATCCTGCAATTACTGAGTGGGGGTTGTGTATGTGTGTGATTTCCTTTGAGAGGAATGCTGTTTTTGGAGAGTGGGAAAACACATTAAAAGAGGTATATTCCTCTTTGGCAAGTCTGATGATATCAGTATCCCACAAATACAGCAGTGGAAATAAAAGCACCCAGTGAAGTATATAGTGTGTCGTGTTAATGTGTATCTCCCTACTATCATAACATAATTAGGTAGGGGTTTGAATCTTACAATTACTCAGTGTGGGGGGGGCGTGTGTGTGTGATTTCTTTTGAGAGGAGTGCCTTTTTGGAGACTGGGAAAACATATTAAAAGAGGTACATTCCTCTTTGGCAAGTCTGATGATGTCAGTATCCCACAAATACAGCAGTGCAAACGAAGCTCCCAGTAAAGCACATAGCGTGTCGTGTTAATGCGTATAGCTCTAATATCATAACATAGTGAGGTAGAGGTTTGAATCTTACAATTGCTGTGTGTGGGGGGGTGTGCGTGATTTCCTTTGAGAGAAGTGGCCTTTTTGGAGACTGGGAAAACACATTAAAAGAGGTAAATTCCTCTTTGGCAAGTCTGATGATGTCAGTATCCCACAAATACAGCAGTAGAGATGAAAACGCCAAGTAAAGCATGTAGCGCATCACGTTAATGCGTATCGCTCTAGTATCATAAACTAGTTAAGTAGTGGTTTGAATCCTGCAATTGCTGAGTGTATGTGACACTGTCGATCAATGTGTTGTGGGATTTGCTTTTACTACTGTATGACATATCAGTAAAACAACAGTATGTGCATTGCACACTTCAGGTATCTGTGGGGCAAATACATATATGTACATGTGACCTCAATTGGTAACTGTGTGGCAAAGACATATATGTACATGTGACCTCAATTACTTCATAGATGTAAAGCCTGCTTTCTACACAAATACATCTGTTACCATTGACAGTTTGTGATGCTGCTTCTCAGATCGTAGGTCACATATGTATGTATGTGACAAGGCCAGCCACTGTAGTGATCTGTGCCCTAGGTCATCTATGTCACACACACACATGACAGTTTCTATAGAATAGTGTGAGTGAGGGTTCATGCCTGGGGCATATTTCAGACATGTTCAAACCCAACACGGTCTGTCAATAATGGGCATTCATTATAGGTGTACAACTACTTTGTGGATATGCATACAGACCCCTTATTGCTTATGTGATACACTGAGGGACATCAGCATACCTTTGGAAATGTGAATGCCAAAGGACAGATGACACCACATGTGGCTGTATGTACACATTGGTACCCCTGCTACATGTTGTGGGCTACTACCAATGTGGTACTGTCAGGATACTATGTATAGTAAATGTGGATGACTATGCTATAGTTGCCTTATAGCTTCACAGCATGGGTTGGTCAACAGGTATCTGTATGATACCTTTGTGGAGGATAAGTGTCTAATCTGGAGAATGCATTGTAGGCCACTGTATGCATTACCAGATGTGGACGGACATATCCCTAGTGTGTCTGCTTGTACCTAGGATGGCCACATGCCAAACAGAAGTGGTCACAGGAATGTGTGGTGGTCAATACCACTGTTTACTGGTATAGTATAGTACCGGAAGGATTCAAATGCTACTGTGTATCCTACAGCTGTGTGTCAGTTGTCAAGACATCATCTAACGAGTGGTTAAAATCAGGCTGCTGAGGTTATGTACACTACCAGAATGCAAACCAATGACCAATATTAACAGTATCACCCACAGCATAGTGTCAAACCATGTCATACACACATGTGTACCCAGGTTGTAACATATGTGTAGTAAAATGCATACTGGCCACCGATAGGAAATATGAAGTGTTAACACTGTGTAATACAGGGCATGTCACCCTTCCCATGTGTCCACCATGCAGTTACATGCAGACAGTGCACCTCCACGATGTTCACAAATGTACACCTGCAAATCTGTACTGCACACATCACACACGTACTGTCCACTCACAAACACATGCTGCCAGTACCATACATGTCAGCCAAGTGGCACATGAGTGGACAATCCATTTTTGGAATTAACACTGGTGTAAACAATACTACATTGATAATCATAGCTTTAATGCATCATGCCTGCTCTGATATACCTACAAGGATATCATTGCACTTTACTGTTGACAACATGCTAACATTGCTACACTGCTATTAGGTCACCCTGTGCATCAGCATCATGTTAGCCTGTTCCTGCATCAATTTCACAGATGGCAGGAGGTGGCACAGTTTCATCATATGCACAGGGTGTGTTATTGGTTTGCTAGAGCCCGACAATGACCCATCCAATCGACATGTGTGTGTGTTTGTGTGTGTGTGTGTGTGTGTGTGTGTGTGTGTGTGTGTGTGTGTCTGTGTGTGTGAGGGACAACAGTACAGTATGGGTCAGTGTTGATGTAATGTGTGTGTGTGTGTGTGTGTGTGTTAGCCCTAGGTGTTTGGTTTATGTGTGTGTGTGTCTGCATGCATACAGTTCCCCCTTGCGGCTGCCAAATATGGGAGTTTGTGGGACAGCCACAGACTGTACCTGCCAGGCTGTACAGATCACTGTCTCTGGCCATGGACACAGTACCTGTGCCTGGCAGGGGTGACACGGACAGCATCGGGTACTAAGCCAGACTGGGTACTATCAACAGAGGCAGAGGGATGTTGACTAGACCCATGTCCCTGCTGGGACTGGCCAGTGCCACGTGCATGTGGTCATCTAGGACGGTCTATCGACAGCCCAGCCTCAACATTGCTGGGGCTGGAACTGCCACTACAGGAGCAGCTGGGACTTGTGTGTCGACCGCGATGACTGCTAGCTGATGATGTTACTGACATATGTCCACGTCGACGTCTCAGCCATCCTGCATTGTCCTGGCGCATGGACATTACATTGCGGAGGACATCTAGTGTCTCCCCCCAATGTCTATCAATGACCTTGGGGTAATTACGGATGGCACCGGCAAGGTCACAGATACTGTCATTGATAGTGGTGTTATGAGCCTTAGTCCTTGCCTGGTGTACCGTTCCATACGTGCCTGTGCTTGCATTACAGCCCGGAACATACCTGAGGTTGTGAGACCTGTGGGGGCACATCTGCCAGGGGCATTATGATCAGCAGTGCTCCCACGAGAACTCCTGGACATATGCCTATGTGGTACCATTCCAGGTGTCTGGGTATGGCTGCTGTGTGCGGTTACATGTGCCATAGATACCATACTATCCTGGTCAATGCCTACTGTATGCTGTTCCTCAGCTAAGGCCATTGGTGTTGAGGGATGTATTGGCAGTATGTATGTGCGCATAGATGGGGTGGAAAGCTGTGTACTGTTGATTGGCGGACCAACGACAGACCCTGTCAAACCTGCCTGTGCCACAACACATGTATCATCATGTCCACTATTTGTGGCAGTGACTTCAGGTTCCCTGCTGCACTCATCCAACAATACCTCAGCACCTGTGAGAGGGAGACAGGAAACACACTTTACCATCTGTACAGGATCTTAGCACACATGCACACATGCACACATGAACACATGAACACATGAACACATGAACACATGCACACATGCACACATGAATACATGAACACATGAAAACATGCACATATGCACACATGCACACATGCACACATGAACACATGAACACATGCACACATGCACACATGAACACATGCACACATGCACACAAATACACTACTCAGTCAAGTTGACACACACACACACACACACACACACACACACACACACACACACACACACACACACACACTCACACACACCAACAGCAATACGGAACATATTCATTAGTGGTTGATGGAGGAGTACAGTATCACAAGCCAAAGAGTCCTATCACACATGTCAGCATGCAGGATGTGTCTTGCTCAACAGCTTGCAGTGCGAGTGTAGAGAGTCCTTGTTGACAACAGTATACATGTCTTTGATGCATGTGTGTTGTTCAATGATTGGCATCACCCTGGAATATAATGTGTACATGGACACAGCATTGCTGTGCAAGTCTGAAATGCTTTCCAGTGTCCTGTGCACCATCACTCATAGGTATACATACCATGGCTGGATGCACACAACTGTCAGGTGTATAGCAATGAATACTATGTGTAGTACTGTAGTTACTGTAACTGGATGTAGTGTAGTACCATGAGCGATCATCAGGCAGCATCATGTGGTCACTCAAGGCCACTAATGTATGTCACACTGGCAATTATGTTGCTGTACCTGACCTGCACCACTTTGGCTACATTAACCATTTCACAGCCAGTTGTTACATGGGTATGTAAGGTGTTCAATAGGGAGCATTGCCTAACATGAATGTGTTCTGTGTTGAAGCATGTCACACCACCCCATGATAGGCCTCTACCCCTCAGGTATGGTATGTGTGCTGTGTTGATGACATTTGGGATACTGGAGTATTACCTTACAGCAGGTGTCTACATACACCATGTGTATCATATTAACACTTACTGCATATGACAAAGTGGTGTATGTTATGTGCATGTGTATTGATTCTGCCTATACAATGTCCACTACAGTGTACCACAATTGGTTGGGATGCTCTGTGTATTGCATGTGTTTGAGGCAGCTAATCATGTTACTGGGATGTGCATAGTCCCACAGAGAACATGCAGAGCATGCATTGTGTGTAGGTGTTTTACATGTGTATATGGCCTACAACTCTCCTATGACATGCACATGTTATATGCTATATTAAATGTAGAACATTCACCAGCATGGGTCTGCTGTCTTGCTATCAAACCAGAGGGACCTACAAGGATATGGGACAGTTTGTCAGTGTCAACAACTATGGCCTTGCTGCTGTGTGTTTGCAATTTTACAGTAGTACAAGAGGTGACAGTCACAGGCATACAGATTATGTTCCAAATTATCAGTATTGCATGACACCAGGCTCCACATCTTCTGAATGCACAGTACACATCTGATAAATGCATGTTCTAACAATTGAGCTAACAGTAGTCTACAGATATGCCATGTTATCTGCACACTCTGAGTCGACATGCTGGGTGACTCCGGCCTCCATGATGACACATGTCTGTTGTACTGGTTGGCCAGAAGCCACCTCACTGAGGAGCAGCTCTTCCATTCTGGTGAGGTGTGGATGTGTTGCTGCACCACCATCCGTGGCAAGCTGCTGTCTGTGGACATCAGTGGCATGCTGCCGGACATATCTGATAAAATCACTGCAGTGATGGCGTACCTGCTCATAAGTCCAGTTATGCATGCCTACATCATTCACCCAAAGGACAACATCCTGCCACAGTGCAGTGCACCCATGCTGGTCCTGGCTGGTTCTGGAGAAGAGCAGGTTGTGATGTTGTATCAGGGCATCTAGGATGACTTCCTCCTCCATAGGGGAATACGCAGTTTTTTTTGTTGTGAGACATGTCCCTGGAAGACAATAAAACAGTAATTGTGAGCAAGTCATGTGGCACACTTAACATTCTAAAGTACAGACATCAATAAAATGCCATATATAGCAACCTATCGGCTGTCAGTAGATACGCATTTTTAATACCACATATCACTGCTCAGCCCACAACTGCCTGACAGTGCCTGGCACATACTATATACCAAACCATGTTCTGCACAGCAACAAAGTGAAACCAGTATGTAAGACTATACATGGCACACTGTATGTGACACAATGCACCACCTAGCCACATAAGGTGTATATGAAGCTAATGCATACAGACATTTGTCATCCATTGAAATGAATGTAAAGTACAGTTACAGTACAACCATTACACCACGCTAGTTGTTGATAGCAAACCCTTCAGTAACATATGTGCACATTCATCACTATAGGTGGCATACTGCTGTACTACACTATACATGTTGCTAGATATGCACTTATATCCTGTGACACACATACCACCAAGGCCATGTTACAGGCATACCCACACACACAACAGACATACCTACAAGACACAAAGGTATGGCAACCCAGATGAGTTTTACCTGTGTACCATACAGTACTGTGTGTCAGCACCTACAAAACCTCATGCCTGAGATATGTAATGTGTGAGGACTACAGGTAACAAACAAAACAGTGTTTCCAGGCAATGTGGATATACAACATACTGCGCCGTTTAGGCCTACAGCTTCAGGTAGTACTACAGTTCATACAGGATTTGTATTCACTAGTGTTAACAATCAATAAGCATACATGTACTGCTTTAGCCTACAATGGCACACTCCAGTCAACACCATGGGACTCCGTCACATAGTATGCCATACTGCTTTTTCTGCCTAGCAATAGCATACGTATCTTTTGCTGGGAACAGAGCTACAATGCTACATACCATGTTATACACAGTTTCCCACTAGGCTATCACACATATACACAACTTTGATACATTCGCCTACACATTCACCATCACACCCAGTCAACCTCACATAGCACGTAATGCAACAAGTACATGCATGTGTGTATCACGTCCTAGTTAGCTAATAGGCTATTATCCATAGGGCCTATGGAAGCCTAGCCATATGGTACCCTGCCCTTCAACACCCATGTAATGTAGGTTCATGTGCCCCTGTCATACAGAGCCACAGAGGTGATTCCCGGGTTGTGTTTCCTATCTCACATCCAATCATCATGATTATTCATGACAACTGCTAATGAGGACCTTCATTTGTTATTGATAGGTAGTTAGTTCCAGAGTATGGTATATGTCTGAGATGATAATCTACCACTCCAGCATGTTCTGCTTTTTGACATTACAAGGTTTAGATCAGTACAGTGTATAGCTTGTATGGAGTTTCATCTGTTTATACGGAGCATGTCCAACACCTGTGGGTTTGGCATAGCTTTGTATGTTAGGCACAGGTTGCCTCTGGGTAGGCGGTATGCGACACAGTGTAGCTGTGGTTTTGTAAGACAGTCTGCATAGGGCATCTGTTTGAGTCTGGTAATGCTCTTTGTGAGGTATGTGTCTGGCGTCTACAGTTGCTGTGGATGTCTTCTGAGGTACATACCAACAGGGCCATTGTATTCTATGATGGGTGTTATGACTGATGAGTAGGGTGGAACAATGACCTCTTTTTCTATGGATGATACACCTTTTCTGATGACATGTGGACCGTACACAGTTTACATGACTAGTGTGGCATTGTGATTACCAAAAGGGACACTGCTGTCCACCTGTGTCCCGTAGTCTCTTATAACACTTTTGGTGTTGAGTAGACTACCACCTATGTGGTAGTTCATGGGTACAGGGTTTTTAACAAAAGGGATGGCAATACGTTTACAACATTGAGCTTGAGCGTACATATGAACATCCATTGGTGTACATATAGATATACATATAGGCACATATACAGTCCACCTTTCATGGTGGGAATATCAATTATGCAAAGACTGAGAAGGACACAGTTATGTAATGATATTGCACAGTCTTGTGCAGAATGCATGGAAGGTATTCTCAGCCCGTGTATCTTTAGCAGGACCCTCTGTCTGGAAGACTAAAAACCTAACAAATCATACCCACAGCGTTTAAACACCACATGTATGCTGTCTTGGTTGCCACACACTACAACCTACATATAAATATGCACATAACCTGCACCAACATATAAATGTCCACCCTTCACAAACAGTTGCAGTATGTCCCTTGCTCTATGCACATGTTCAGATGCTAATATATCGGACACATACATATCTCTCCATATGTGTGTGCCATACACACACAAGGTCCACACTGTTGTAAGTCCGTTCACCTCATGGATGACCTGTTGGGCCTTGCTACTACATGGGCAGTTGTCACATGTGTGCATACAGTAATAGTACAGGGAATATATAGAGCTGCAAATGCTACATTACTATACTAGCTTGGTACAGCAGTTGCCAATGCTAAGCTACACATTATGTGACTATCTTGCATGTCTTACTCTGTCACATCCAAGTTTATATAGGTGTTTGCACTACTCCCCCAAACTGCCATTATACACAGTACTGTACAGACCATAGATAACATGTTCAGATGTTTGACATATAATGCTGAGCTACATATGTCACAGTTATGTCCCACTGCACACAGCTACACACTAATTTGTCCATGGCAGTAGTTATGCATGGCATCAGTGCATACATACCTACTGCTGCCACATATACATGTTTCAGAGTATGTACAGTACTATTCATAAACATCTACTACTTGCCGGTAACTACATATCTGTTGCATACCTGTTTGTCACTTTCAGATCCGTCTGTGTATGCTTTGACAACTTTTTTTTTTTATTTATCAAGTAAAGTTTTTTACTTAAGTTTTATTTTTGGTTATTAATTAAGTTTTTTTTTCTTAATTAATATATTTAGTTAATAATTAAGTAGATATGTTTTACTTAATTAAATATTTCTTTTTAAGTAATATATTTTGTCACTACTCTCCAGGAGTTCTCTGACAGGTGCAATGTAATGATTGCATGTGGGGATAGCAAGTACAGTCTGCTTTTATAGGTATCTGCACATGTGCATGTGATGCCTTCTGCACCAATTGGTTCCCAGCATTTGGTAAATGCATACAGCCTGCTGTGTGGTAATTGCAGTACTCACTGTCATAGCAACCCAATGCTATAAATTGCTAAGGTATGTAGGTGTAGCCCTTTCAGATTTCCAAAGTGGGGCCCATGCTTGTTTGCTGTGGACACTGTTGTGTAAGTCAGAAGGTTGGTATACTTCTTACATCTGAACCTAGAGGTGTAGACAGTGATGTACATGTTGTACTCAGACCTGACTGTTGCCACTTGCAGTACAGAGCTATCAGTGTAGAGTTTGACTCACCCCTACAAATGCTTGCACAACATTTATGTGACTATGTAGTTTTTTTTCTACTCATATAATTAACTGCCATACAAATGTAGTTATTGAGAAGTATTCTTTTGGCACATGAACTGTTTGTGAACTGTTATACTGTGAATATTAATGTACTCACTTCTGCAGGGTTTTTGTTTTTATTATTGACATTAGCACACGGTTCTCAGGAAAACTGGACAATTCCAGTACTGAGTATGCCTACCTACATCCTTGGTAGACCCTAAACACACAAGTATATTTAAATTGTGGGGGGGATGCTGACATACAGAGAGCATTATGTATTATTGTGTGAATGTTATCTTACTGGAGTTAAAGGATTGGTGTGCACCTGTTAGTTTATCAAGGCAGATGGTCTGTCTACATAGTTCCCAACTGTGAACCTATCCAGATTGTAGCCAGATGTTAGACTGTTATTCTTTGTCTGTGCAACTCACATGTTTTTTCAGCACTGGAACAATGGCATTGTTACAGTCAGTTGCTACCAGTACATGGCTACATCCTTTGGTATTCCTGTGTTGTACTCCTACATAAGGGTATGCTTGTGGAAGTCCTACCAAAGCTATTTGCAGAGTGTGTAACAGCAGAATAGCTGATATGCCTGTGTGTTTGTGCCTCTGCCAGGCCTATGAAACACTCATACATCTTTGCATGGAATCAGGGATAGGTAGTTAAAAGTGAAGTACACCTTGCACATAATAGAGACAGTAAGTGTAGACTTGAGTGAAACAGTGCATATGGATTAGTACTCCTTTTATGAAGTACAAGCGGTGTCTGCTGTTATTAATGTCAGTATTCATTGTGTAATACCCCACCTTTCTGACTTATGTCAGTACTTTTCAGAGGGATTCAGAGGGACACAGCTAAAATATGTTTCACAATCAGGGACATCCCTGACATGTAGTCACAGTTAGGAAGTATGGCCTCTGTCCTAATCAGATATGCTAGTGTTTGTCCTACTATGATACTGTGTGGGGGTTGTAAAGTGCCTCTGTAACATTATTTGCTGCTAGAATGGCTGCTTCTCATATCACACTCATGTAATGCAATTCCACAACAATTGCTGGTAAAGATCCACAGAACAAGCTTTGTGTTATGGCCCTCCTATTTTTCCTTTACATTCACTCATTGTAATGTATGATATATTTATTTCAGCAGCAAGTTATTGTATATCTGCTGTGGCTTAGTGGTATTTCATGCAGCTTAGTGTATCCAAGGTCTGGGGTTTGAGACTGACCGAGGTGTTTTATTTTGCTGCTCAGCAGAACAAGGGCCCTGACATAGAGTGACTAAGGCACTTTTAAGCAGTTGTAAGTGGGTTTGCGTGGGTTTGCATGATGCTTAGCGATGCTTAGCTAGGAGCACATATGTGCACACTCGCTTAAACCCGCTTACTACTGTTTAAAAGTGCTTACTCCCACTAACCCCCGCACTAATTTCATTGAAAGAAAAGAAATGGGGAGATAGGAAAGTGGTGAAAAAGGGGCACAAAGAGGGGAAGACAGTAGGAAAAAAAGCTCGGGATGTGCAGGACGGGTGTAGGGACGATTCATAGCTGCCCATTTCTTTACTAGCAACAGCTGTGCATATGCAATAATTTTGGAGTGAAATTTGAAACCTTCCACCCATGGGAGAGGGGTGAGGACAACAAAGTATGTTGTACTGCCAATTATAATTATCAGTTTACATGTCCAGCGGACATGTGTGCATAATGGGCAGCTATGTATGGGGCGTAATTTTTTTGTGGGTACAGATTGCCCTTTTTTTCAGGTGAGAGTGGAAAGTGAGGTAGAGGAAGTAGGTATATTTGGGAAGGTAGGTTGGGGAGGTAATACAGACAAGACAAACAAGATGCATACAGGGGCGGTGTATGACACATGGAGTCGGTGAACACAATTGACGGGAATGGATGTTTGGAAATCGCAAGCCCATGAGCCCACAGATGGTAACAGTGGAACTGAGATCCCCACCCATGGGCAGTCACCACTGCACCTTCACAGCCCCGAGGGTGGCTGTGCTGGGGGCTGCATAGGACAGGCAGACTCACCCATGAGATGCATCACTCTCGCCTCGAACTGGAATAGGGGATCAGCAACTGAACGCTGGATCTCCCTACGCACCACAACCTGGACCCTTCGAAGGGTGACAGGTGGCCCTTCTCCACCCACTCTTGCACAGGGGGGGATGAGCCCCATCCCCTGCAGTGCTTCCACCCGAAAGTGGCCTGGGACCAACAGAGGATGGGAGCCCGGGCTGGGCACCAGACCTGCTGGTGCCAGGTGCACTCATCAGCTGAGGAGGGACAGGTGGGTCCGCTGAGACAGGCCTTCCCATACGTTCTGTGATTAGGTGTGTTTAATTACAACATAAACAACAGCATTCCAAATTAGTTGTAACAGCATGCAGTAATATTCCCATTAACCCAACACATGAAGGTTCCAGCAGTTGAACAGCAAGCATAACACATGCATATATTGAATGACAGTGGACATTCCAACAGCATGCAGGGATGATTGGTGGCAACAGGCAACCATTATTGTGGTGTTTGAACAGGGCACATGCATCAAAGTGAATGCAGATATTTATAGAACAATAGGACATATGTCCCATCAAATATTTTGAGATTACACATACCCATTGAGGTGTGAAATTGCATTGTTTATGCACATACAGTAGGGTGTAGAAAGAAACCTCAATTAACATCTTAAAAGTACTTTTAGTCTACACTACATTCCTAATGACTGCAGGTGTATATCCCCTACATGTATTATTACACTTGCCAACATGCATTAGGTTGTGTAATGGGTTTGGCTAGTTCATTATATACCTGACCTATATCTGACATACTCTAACTGTCCAAGATGCAGATGTTACTTCTACATATTTATTGATTTTATTTATATTTCTTTATCTACATATCTGGATGTGCTCACATGACATTTCATGTAAATTTGTACAGAACCCTGCATTTCATGTAGCACACTCACATTTCTGGGGAACATATTAACGAGCTACTCATGTGCCAGATTTACTTATGCATGCCAGCCAGTAACTGACTGTTGAGGACTGTATATATGCTTCACAGCTACTGGCACTTCCATCAACCACTTTAGATGGGACTGCCCAACAGTGGGTTGCCATCACTTATGAAAACAATACTATTTGTATAATGCAAGGGTACAACAACATTTCAAAGTAAGTGACACAGACAGACTCCATGTTTTATACCTTTATTAATTACATTACACACATTTCCACAGGCTCTCTGGTTTATTTGATATTACAGTGTATATGGAAGACATATTTAGGACATATTATACCTTTATTAATGGGTTAGAACACTCTTTTTCAGGCTCACTCACTTATTTTATATGACAGTACATGCAGAGATATTATTCTGGACATATGTTACCTTTTTTAATGGGTTACTACACTCTTTTTCTGGCTCTCTGACTTATTTTATATAACAGTACATGCAGAGGAATTATTCAGGGCATTTTATGGCTGTATTATTGGGCTACAACACTTTCTTTCAGGCTCTCTCACCTATTTTATATAACAATACATGCAGAATAATTACTAAACTGCCTGGTTGCGCATCCTTAGCAGCCTATCTGCATAGGTTTGCTGATTCACAGCACAGCCACCTGCAGCTGTGAAGTAAATGAAGGGATATTGAGACATACCTATCCATTATATAGAATAAATTATCATGTTTTACATACTGCATTCCATGGCTACTTACTCAGTTGTGGGGCATCTTGCATCTCACTGGCCTCCTGTATCCATTGGTTCAGTAGGTCCTGCTTCCATCTCTTCAGGTCTGCATGGTGGTGATGGACCTGCTCACCAGTCTGAGGAACATCTGTGACACTGGTGAGGTCATGAGCTAACCAGTTCCAAGCCTCTGCTTTGTATTCTGTCCCTTGGAACTGGCCCTGCAGGAGTCTTGACTCATGACGGTGGACAAGGAGCCAAACCATGTATTTCGACTCCTCGATGCCCCAGCATTGCGCTCTAAAGTGTGTACCCTCTCCTGCACCAGCCATTCTAACTGCAGATGGGAGCTACAATCAGTTGTGGTGAGTATTCCCACCTATGGGGCTTAAATATGCCGCATTTCCTGCACTTTTTTGTGATTGGCTGTTTTTGAATATTCTCGGCTGACTGCAGACCTGCTTAGCAATGGTTAATCTACCATTTATAAGTATATGTATGTTAACAGTGGCTGTTTATCCTAAGCTGTTGTGGCTTAGTGGTTCAGTACTTTGATTATGGTGCACGGGGTTCGAACCTTGTCATTGCTTTTTATTTTACTACTGTCCAGACAGGCTAGGGGGTGTGGCTGTGTTTAGGCAACTTTCCTCTACGTTGCTCCACGTTGCCTGACAGTGCACTGGTTGGCACGGCGCACACCTCCACGCAAACTGATTGCACTGGGTAAAGCGCTATTTAGCTATGGGCAACTCTATTGCACTGGGTAAAGCGCTATTTAGATACGGGCAACTACATTGTGCTGGGTAAAGTGCTGCTTAACTACGGGCAATTATATGTCAGGTTCCTTTATAAATATACATTTTGTTCACTGATACATAGGCCATTTCAATGCATTTTAGTAAAAGTTTAATCATATATGTCAGGAATTATTTCATATACTAATTTAGAGCATAAAACAGGAAGGGGAGTGGTGGGACTCGAACCGTGAATGCCTCCTCTTTGTGCAAATCCTCTACCACTACACTATTGCTATTTGGCACAATTTGCATAAACATTCCTTATTATGCTCTTCCATGTCGAGTTTGCTAACTGCAGCTAAGCAATGGGCACACCCGCACACACACGCACAAATACAGGCAGATATATCAGGAATTAGAAAACAAATTAATGTTTTACTTTTTCTAACTGTGCTGGGGGTTTACAATGTCAGGGAGTGTCGTGTTGGGTACATGGACATTTGAGCGGACTCGCTCTTGTGTGTTGACATTTTGCATTTCGGATACTTGCAGGGGCGTGGACCTTTAGACTGCTCGGCAGTCGGACACGCCCCCTGCTTTCCTGCACGGTCCGTGTTAAACTTGGAGTAGAGTCAGCGTGCCTCATGAATATTCATGGCACACTGGCATCATACCGTTCAACTGCAGCCTCCGAGTAAGACTTATTTAGTCTTACACGGGGGATTCGTGAATCCGGGGGACTGTGTTTAGTTTTTTTGATTAAATGTCAGGTGACATGGAGGACAAGTAGAAGAGAAAAAAAACATCCTTCAGAAGTGTTATTGGCTATTAAACAGACATTCAGCAAAGACTGGTCTGTAGTGCTAACTGTGAGAGAACATATGGAAAGGGCTTAAGTGATCCAAAAGGGAGTGTATAACAACAATGCCCCGAGCACAGTTTCAGGTAGAGGATCAAGTTCTTGTTCTATCTAATAAGTGTTAAGGAATTTATGAGATCACTGAGTGAACAAATCAGGTTAAATTATAAAGTTAGGCGGCTAGAAGACATGGGCTGAATTATTATATCATGCTAATGTTTTAAAAATTTGGAGGAAAATACACTTAAGCATGGTGGACATAAAGTCTGAAAATAGATATTGCGTGAAATGAAATATGAACCCTTTAATTCCAGCTATGCCTCAAGAGCAGGTTGTTGAGAATTTCTCCAAAGGAAGACAGAGATTTTTTAGACCTTCAGGGAAAAACAACTGTTAATCACCAGACAGAGGCAGCCCAATAGAGACATACAGCTTAAGGCCCTAGCAAGTATGCTGAGCTAAAAACAGTCTGTTAGACAGGAGATAAAAATGATCCTGAAATTAGCTGTTGCTGAAGATTTCAACAATGGCTAAAGCAGTCTCATTGTCTTGGTTTCAAAACTGAATGCTTGGACTGGTTCTGAAACAATTTTAGTAAACTTAATGAGCTCTCTAAATTTGATGGCTACCCTATACTGAGTGTGGACGAGCTGGTTGAAATGTTGGGGAAGGCTCTGTTTTTGACCATTGTGGACCTTGCTGAGAGAGATATTAGCATATTCCCTGGACAGATCAGGCTAAAGAGAAGACAGCTTTCTTCATGGCTGATGGGTTCTTTCAGAATACAGTTTCATCATTTTGTCTTTATGGGACCCCAGTCATACTTCAGATAGTGACATATAGAGTATTAAAACCTCATTAGACTTGAACTTCTAGGTGACATTATCATCCATATTTAAGTTTGGAATCTCCATCTTCTCAAGGTGCAGGCACTGCTACTTCACTGAAGCAAACAAGGATTACTGTTAATGGCCCTCCATGGATATGGGACAGTTTGTCAGTGTCAACAACTTTGGAATTGCTGCTGTGTGTTTGCAATTTTACAGTAGTACAAGAGGTGACAGTCACAGGCATACAGATTATGTTCCAAATTATCAGTATTGTATGACACCAGGCTCCACATCTTCTGAATGCACAGTACACATCTGATAAATGCATGTTCTAACAATTGAGCTAACAGTAGTCTACAGATATGCCATGTTATCTGCACACTCTGAGTCGACATGCTGGGTGACTCCGGCCTCCATGATGACACATGTCTGTTGTACTGGTTGGCCAGAAGCCACCTCACTGAGGAGCAGCTCTTCCATTCTGGTGAGGTGTGGATGTGTTGCTGCACCACCATCTGTGGCAAGCTGTTGTCTGTGGACATCAGTGGCATGCTGCCGGACATATCTGATAAAATCACTGCAGTGATGGCGTACCTGCTCATAAGTCCAGTTATGGATGCCTACATCATTCACCCAAAGGACAACATCCTGCCACAGTGCAGTGCACCCATGCTGGTCCTGGATGGTTCTGGAGAAGAGCAGGTTGTGATGTTGTATCAGGGCATCTAGGATGACTTCCTCCTCCTTAGGGGAATACACAGTTTTTTTGTTGTGAGACATGTCCCTGGAAGACAATAAAACAGTAATTGTGAGCAAGTCATGTGGCACACTTAACATTCTAAAGTACAGACATCAATAAAATGCCATATATAGCAACCTATTGGCTGTCAGTAGATACACATTTTTAATACCACATATCACTGCTCAGCCCACAACTGCCGGACAGTGCCTGGCACATACTATATACCAAACCATGTTCTGCACAGCAACAAAGTGAAACCAGTATGTAAGACTATACATGGCACACTGTATGTGACACAATGCACCACCTAGCCACAGAAGGTGTATATGAAGCTAATGCATACAGACATTTGTCATCCATTGAAATGAATGTAAAGTACAGTTACAGTACAACCAGTACACCATGCTAGTTGTTGATAGCAAACCATTCAGTAACATATGTGCACATTCATCACTATAGGTGGCATACTGCTGTACTACACTATACATGTTGCTAGATATGCACTTATATCCTGTGACACACATACCACCAAGGCCATGTTACAGGCATACCCACACACACATCAGACATACCTACAAGACACAAAGGTATGGCAACCCAGATGAGTTTTACCTGTGTACCATACAGTACTGTGTGTCAGCACCTACAAAACCTCATGCCTGAGATATGTAATGTGTGAGGACTACAGGTAACAAACAAAACAGTGTTTCCAGGCAATGTGGATATACAACATACTGCGCCGTTTAGGCCTACAGCTTCAGGTAGTATTAAAGTTCATACAGGATTTGTATTCACTAGTGTTAACAATCAATAAGCATACATGTACTGCTTTAGCCTACAATGGCACACTCCAGTCAACACCATGGGACTCCGTCACATAGTATGCCATACTGCTTTTTCTGCCTAGCAATAGCATACGTATCTTTTGCTGGGAACAGAGCTACAATGCTACATACCATGTTATACACAGTTTCCCACTAGGCTATCACACATATACACAACTTTGATACATTCGCCTACACATTCACCATCACACCCAGTCAACCTCACATAGCACGTAATGCAACAAGTACATGCATGTGTGTATCACGTCCTAGTTAGCTAATAGGCTATTATCCATAGGGCCTATGGAAGCCTAGCCATATGGTACCCTGCCCTTCAACACCCATGTAATGTAGGTTCATGTGCCCCTGTCATACAGAGCCACAGAGGTGATTCCCGGGTTGTGTTTCCTATCTCACATCCAATCATCATGATTATTCATGACAACTGCTAATGAGGACCTTCATTTGTTATTGATAGGTAGTTAGTTCCAGAGTATGGTATATGTCTGAGATGATAATCTACCACTCCAGCATGTTCTGCTTTTTGACGTTACAAGGTTTAGATCAGTACAGTGTATAGCTTGTATGGAGTTTCATCTGTTTATATGGAGCATGTCCAACACCTGTGGGTTTGGCATAGCTTTGTATGTTAGGCACAGGTTGCCTCTGGGTAGGCGGTATGCGACACAGTGTAGCTGTGGTTTTGTAAGACAGTCTGCATAGGGCATCTGTTTGAGTCTGGTAATGCTCTTTGTGAGGTATGTGTCTGGCGTCTACAGTTGCTGTGGATGTCTTCTGAGGTACATACCAACAGGGCCATTGTATTCTATGATGGGTGTTATGACTGATGAGTAGGGTGGAACAATGACCTTTTTTTCTATGGATGACACACCTTTTCTGATGACATGTGGACCGTACACAGTTTACATGACTAGTGTGGCATTGTGATTACCAAAAGGGACACTGCTGTCCACCTGTGTCCCGTAGTCTCTTATCGCACTTTTGGTGTTGAGTAGACTACCACCTATGTGGTAGTTCATGGGTACAGGGTTTTTAACAAAAGGGATGGCAATACGTTTACAACATTGAGCTTGAGCGTACATATGAACATCCATTGGTGTACATATAGATATACATATAGGCACATATACAGTCCACCTTTCATGGTGGGAATATCAATTATGCAAAGACTGAGAAGGACACAGTTATGTAATGATATTGCACAGTCTTGTGCAGAATGCATGGAAGGTATTCTCAGCCCGTGTATCTTTAGCAGGACCCTCTGTCTGGAAGACTAAAAACCTAACAAATCATACCCACAGCGTTTAAACACCACATGTCATATGCCAGCACTGTATGCTGTCTTGTTTGCTACACACTACAACCTACATATAAATATGCACATAACCTGCACCAACATATAAATGTCCACCCTTCACAAACAGTTGCAGTATGTCCCTTGCTCTATGCACATGTTCAGATGCTAATATATCGGACACATACATATCTCTCCATATGTGTGTGCCATACACACACAAGGTCCACACTGTTGTAAGTCCGTTCACCTCATGGATGACCTATTGGGCCTTGCTACTACATGGGCAGTTGTCACATGTGTGCATACAGTAATAGTACAGGGAGTATATAGAGCTGCAAATGCTACATTACTATACTAGCCTGGTACAGCAGTTGCCAATGCTAAGCTACACATTATGTGACTATCTTGCATGTCTTACTCTGTCACATCCAAGTTTATATAGGTGTTTGCACTACTCCCCCAAACTGCCATTATACGCAGTACTGTACAGACCATAGATAACATGTTCAGATGTTTGACATATAATGCTGAGCTACATATGTCACAGTTATGTCCCACTGCACACAGCTACACACTAATTTGTCCATGGCAGTAGTTATGCATGGCATCAGTGCATACATACCTACTGCTGCCACATATACATGTTTCAGAGTATGTACAGTACTATTCATAAACATCTACTACTTGCCGGTAACTACATATCTGTTGCATACCTGTTTGTCACTTTCAGATCCGTCTGTGTATGCTTTGACAACTTTTTTTTTTATTTATCAAGTAAAGTTTTTTACTTAAGTTTTATTGTTGGTTATTAATTAAGTTTTTTTTTCTTAATTAATATATTTAGTTAATAATTAAGTAGATATGTTTTACTTAATTAAATATTTCTTTTTAAGTAATATATTTTGTCACTACTCTCCAGGAGTTCTCTGACAGGTGCAATGTAATGATTGCATGTGGGGATAGCAAGTACAGTCTGCTTTTATAGGTATCTGCACATGTGCATGTGATTCCTTCTGCACCAATTGGTTCCCAGCATTTGGTAAATGCATACAGCCTGCTGTGTGGTAATTGCAGTACTCACTGTCATAGCAACCCAATGCTATAAATTGCTAAGGTATATAGGTGTAGCCCTTTCAGATTTCCAAAGTGGGGCCCATGCTTGTTTGCTGTGGACACTGTTGTGTAAGTCAGAAGGTTGGTATACTTCTTACATCTGAACCTAGAGGTGTAGACAGTGATGTACATGTTGTACTCAGACCTGACTGTTGCCACTTGCAGTACAGAGCTATCAGTGTAGAGTTTAACTCACCCCTACAAATGCTTACACAACATTTATGTGACTATGTAGTTTTTTTTCTACTCATATAATTAACTGCCATACAAATGTAGTTATTGAGAAGTATTCTTTTGGCACATGAACTGTTTGTGAACTGTTATACTGTGAATATTAATTTACTCACTTCTGCAGGGTTTTTGTTTTTATTATTGCACATTAGCACAGGGTTCTCATTACAACTGGACAATTCCAGTACTGAGTATGCCTACCTACATCCTTGGTAGACCCTAAACACACAAGTATATTTAAATTGTGGGGGGGATGCTGACATACAGAGAGCATTATGTATTATTGTGTGAATGTTATCTTACTGGAGTTAAAGGATTGGTGTGTACCTGTTAGTTTATCAAGGCAGATGGTCTGTCTACATAGTTCCCAACTGTGAACCTATCCAGATTGTAGCCAGATGTTAGACTGTTATTCTTTGTCTGTGCAACTCACATGTTTTTTCAGCACTGGAACAATGGCATTGTTACAGTCAGTTGCTACCAGTACATGGCTACATCCTTTGGTATTCCTGTGTTGTACTCCTACATAAGGGTATGCTTGTGGAAGTCCTACCAAAGCTATTTGCAGAGTGTGTAACAGCAGAATAGCTGATATGCCTGTGTGTTTGTGCCTCTGCCAGGCCTATGAAACACTCATACATCTTTGCATGGAATCAGGGATAGGT
This sequence comes from Protopterus annectens, assembly GCF_019279795.1. Classification (NCBI taxonomy): domain Eukaryota; kingdom Metazoa; phylum Chordata; order Ceratodontiformes; family Protopteridae; genus Protopterus; species Protopterus annectens. The sequence goes on along the minus strand of NC_056738.1, from coordinate 293,067,001 downwards.
AGTTAAAAGTGAAGTACACCTTGCACATAATAGAGACAGTAAGTGTAGACTTGAGTGAAACAGTGCATATGGATTAGTACTCCTTTTATGAAGTACAAGCGGTGTCTGCTGTTATTAATGTCAGTATTCATTGTGTAATACCCACCTTTCTGACTTATGTCAGTACTTTTCAGAGGGATTCAGAGGGACACAGCTAAAATATGTTTCACAATCAGGGACATCCCTGACATGTAGTCACAGTTAGGAAGTATGGCCTCTGTCCTAATCAGATATGCCAGTGTTTGTCCTACTATGATACTGTGTGGGGGTTGTAAAGTGCCTCTGTAACATTATTTGCTGCTAGAATGGCTGCTTCTCATATCACACTCATGTAATGCAATTCCACAACAATTGCTGGTAAAGATCCACAGAACAAACTTTGTGTTATGGCCCTCCTATTTTTCCTTTACATTCACTCATTGTAATGTATGATATATTTATTTCAGCAGCAAGTTATTGTATATCTGCTGTGGCTTAGTGGTATTTCATGCAGCTTAGTGTATCCAAGGTCTGGGGTTCGAGACTGACCGAGGTGTTTTATTTTGCTGCTCAGCAGAACAAGGGCCCTGACATAGAGTGACTAAGGCACTTTTAAGCAGTTGTAAGTGGGTTTGCGTGGGTTTGCGTGATACTTAGCGATGCTTAGCTAGGAGCACATATGTGCACACTCGCTTAAACCCGCTTACTACTGCTTAAAAGTGCTTACTCCCACTAACCCCCGCACTAATTTCTTTGAAAGAAAAGAAATGGGGAGATAGGAAAGTGGTGAAAAAGGGGCACAAAGAGGGGAAGACAGTAGGAAAAAAAGCTTGGGATGTGCAGGACGGGTGTAGGGACGATTCATAGCTGCCCATTTCTTTACTAGCAATAGCTGTGCATATGCAATAATTTTGGAGTGAAATTTGAAACCTTCCACCCCTGGGAGAGGGGTGAGTACAACAAAGTATGTTGTACTGCCAATTATAATTATCAGTTTACATGTCCAGCGGACATGTGTGCATAATGGGCAGCTATGTATGGGGCGTAATTTTTTTGTAGGTACAGATTGCCCTTTTTTTCAGGTGAGAGTGGAAAGTGAGGTAGAGGAAGTAGGTATATTTGGGAAGGTAGGTTGGGGAGGTAATACAGACAAGACAAACAAGATGCATACAGGGGCGGTGTATGACACATGGAGTCGGTGAACACAATTGACGGGAATGGATGTTTGGAAATCGCAAGCCCATGAGCCCACAGATGGTAACAGTGGAACTGAGATCCCCACCCATGGGCAGTCACCACTGCTCCTTCACAGCCCTGAGGGTGGCTGTGCTGGGGGCTGCATAGGACAGGCAGACTCACCCATGAGATGCATCACTCTCGCCTCGAACTGGAATAGGGGATCAGCAACTGAACGCTGGATCTCCCTACGCACCACAACCTGGACCCTTCAAAGGGTGACAGGTGGCCCTTCTCCACCCACTCTTGCACAGGGGGGGATGAGCCCCATCCCCTGCAGTGCTTCCACCTGAAAGTGGCCTGGGACCAACAGAGGAGGGGAGCCCGGGCTGGGCACCGGACCTGCTGGTGCCAGGTGCACTCACCAGCTGAGGAGGGACAGGTGGGTCCGCTGAGACAGGCCTTCCCATACGTTCTGTGATTAGGTGTGTTTAATTACAACATAAACAACAGCATTCCAAATTAGTTGTAACAGCATGCAGTAATATTCCCATTAACCCAACACATGAAGTTTCCAGCAGTTGAACAGCAAGCATAACACATGCATATATTGAATGACAGTGGACATTCCAACAGCATGCAGGGATGATTGGTGGCAACAGGCAACCATTATTGTGGTGTTTGAACAGGGCGCATGCATCAAAGTGAATGCAGATATTTATAGAACAATAGGACATATGTCTCAACAAATATTTTGAGATTACACATACCCATTGAGGTGTGAAATTGCATTGTTTATGCACATACAGTAGGGTGTAGAAAGAAACCTCAATTAACATCTTAAAAATACTTTTAGTCTACACTACATTCCTAATGACTGCAGGTGTATATCCCCTACATGTATTATTACACTTGCCAACATGCATTAGGTTGTGTAATGGGTTTGGCTAGTTCATTATATACCTGACCTATATCTGACATACTCTAACTGTCCAAGATGCAGATGTTACTGCTACATATTTATTGATTTTATTTATATTTCTTTATCTACATATCTGGATGTGCTCACATGACATTTCATGTAAATTTGTACAGAACCCTGCATTTCATGTAGCACACTCACATTTCTGGGGAACATATCAACGAGCTACTCATGTGCCAGATTTACTTATGCATGCCAGCCAGTAAATGACTGTTGAGGACTGTATATATGCTTCACAGCTACTGGCACTTCCATCAACCACTTTAGATGGGACTGCCCAACAATGGGTTGCCATCACTTATGAAAACAATACTATTTGTATAATGCAAGGGTACAACAACATTTCAAAGTAAGTGACACAGACAGACTCCATGTTTTATACCTTTATTAATTACATTACACACATTTCCACAGGCTCTCTCCTTTATTTGATATTACAGTGTATATGGAAGACATATTTAGGACATATTATACCTTTATTAATGGGTTAGAATACTCTTTTTCAGGCTCGCTCACTTATTTTATATGACAGTACATGCAGAGATATTATTCTGGACATATGTTACCTTTTTTAATGGGTTACTACACTCTTTTTCTGGCTCTCTGACTTATTTTATATAACAGTACATGCAGAGGAATTATTCAGGGCATTTTATGGCTGTATTATTGGGCTACAACACATTCTTTCAGGCTCTCTCACCTATTTTATATAACAATACATGCAGAATAATTACTAAACTGCCTGGTGGCACAGCCTTAGCAGCCTATCTGCATAGGCTTGCTGATTCACAGCACAGCCACCTGCAGCTGTGAAGTAAATGAAGGGATATTGAGACATACCTATCCATTATATAGAATAAATTATCATGTCTTACTTACTGCATTCCATGGCTACTTACTCAGTTGTGGGGCATCTTGCATCTCACTGGCCTCCTGTATCCATTGGTTCAGTAGGTCCTGCTTCCGTCTCTTCAGGTCTGCATGGTGGTGATGGACCTGCTCACCAGTCTGAGGAACATCTGTGACACTGGTGAGGTCATGAGCTAACCAGTTCCAAGCCTCTGCTTTGTATTCTGTCCCTTGGAACTGGCCCTGCAGGAGTCTTGACTCATGACGGTGGACAAGGAGCCAAACCATGTATTTTGACTCCTCAATGCCCCAGCATTGCACTCTAAAGTGTGTACCCTCTCCTGCACCAGCCATTCTAACTGCAGATGGGAGCTACAATCAGTTGTGGTGAGTATTCCCACCTATGGGGCTTAAATATGCCGCATTTCCTGCACTTTTTTTGTGATTGGCTGTTTTTGAATATTCTCGGCTGACTGCAGACCTGCTTAGCAATGGTTAATCTACCATTTATAAGTATATGTATGTTAACAGTGGCTGTTTATCCTAAGCTGTTGTGGCTTAGTGGTTCAGTACTTTGATTATGGTGCACAGGGTTCGAACCTTGTCATTGCTTTTTATTTTACTACTGTCCAGACAGGCTAGGGGGTGTGGCTGTGTTTAGGCAACTTTGCTCTACGTTGCTCCACGTTGCCCGACGGTGCACTGGTTGGCACGGCGCACACCTCCACGCAAACCGATTGCACTGGGTAAAGCGCTATTTAGCTATGGGCAACTCTATTGCACTGGGTAAAGCGCTATTTAGATATGGGCAACTACATTGTGCTGGGTAAAGTGCTGCTTAACTACGGGCAATTATATGTCAGGTTCCTTTATAAATATACATTTTGTTCACTGATACATAGGCCATTTCAATGCATTTTAGTAAAAGTTTAATCATATATGTCAGGAATTATTTCATATACTAATTTAGAGCATAAAACAGGAAGGGGAGTGGTGGGACTCGAACCGTGAATGCCTCCTCTTTGTGCAAATCCTCTACCACTACACTATTGCTATTTGGCACAATTTGCATAAACATTCCTTATTATGCTCTTCCATGTCGAGTTTGCTAACTGCAGCTAAGCAATGGGCACACCCGCACACACACGCACAAATACAGGCAGATATATCAGGAATTAGAAAACAAATTAATGTTTTACTTTTTCTAACTGTGCTGGGGGTTTACAATGTCAGGGAGTGTCATGTTAGGTACATGGACATTTGAGCGGACTCGCTCTTGTGTGTTGACATTTTGCATTTCGGATACTTGCAGGGGCGTGGACCTTTAGACTGCTCGGCAGTCGGACACGCCCCCTGCTTTCCTGCACGGTCCATGTTAATCTTGGAGTAGAGTCAGCGTGCCTCATGAATATTCATGGCACACTGGCATCATACTGTTCAACTGCAGCCTCCGAGTAAGACTTATTTAGTCTTACACGGGGGATTCGTGAATCCGGGGGACTGTGTTTAGTTTTTTTGATTAAATGTCAGGTGACATGGAGGACAAGTAGAAGAGAAAAAAAACACCCTTCAGAAGTGTTATTGGCTATTAAACAGACATTCAGCAAAGACTGGTCTGTAGTGCTAACTGTGAGAGAACATATGGAAAGGGCTTAAGTGATCCAAAAGGGAGTGTATAACAACAATGCCCAGAGCACAGTTTCAGGTAGAGGATCAAGTTCTTGTTCTATCTAATAAGTGTTAAGGAATTTATGAGATCACTGAGTGAACAGATCAGGTTAAATTATAAAGTTAGGCGGCTAGAAGACATGGGCTGAATTAATATATCATGCTAATGTTTTAAAAATTTGGAGGAAAATACACTTAAGCATGGTGGACATAAAGTCTGAAAATAGATATTGCGTGAAATGAAATATGAACCCTTTAACTCCAGCTATGCCTCAAGAGCAGGTTGTTGAGAATTTCTCCAAAGGAAGACAGAGATTTTTTAGACCTTCAGGGAAAAACAACTGTTAATCACCACACAGAGGCAGCCCAATAGAGACATACAGCTTAAGGCCCTAGCAAGTATGCTGAGCTAAAAACAGTCTGTTAGACAGGAGATAAAAATGATACTGAAATTAGCTGTTGCTGAAGATTTCAACAATGGCTAAAGCAGTCTCATTGTCTTGGTTTCAAAACTGAATGCTTGGACTGGTTCTGAAACAATTTTAGTAAACTTAATGAGCTCTCTAAATTTGATGGCTACCCTATACTGATGGTGAACGAGCTGGTTGAAATGTTGGGGAAGGCTCTGTTTTTGACCATTATGGACCTTGCTGAGAGAGATATTAGCATATTCCCTGGACAGATCAGGCTAAAGAGAAGACAGCTTTCTTCATGGCTGATGGGTTCTTTCAGAATACAGTTTCATCATTTTGTCTTCATGGGACCCCAGTCATACTTCAGATAGTGACATATAGAGTATTAAAACCTCATTAGACTTGAACTTCTAGGTGACATTATCATCCATATTTAAGTTTGGAATCTCCATCTTCTCAAGGTGCAGGCACTGCTACTTCACTGAAGCAAGCAAGGATTACCGTTAATGGCCCTCCATGCAAAATAGGGATGACCGAGGTAATGTACCTCAGCTATCTAATCAGATAAGTGATAGGAAGTCATCTAATAAAGCATCAAGAAGAAAACATATACGCTGTTAGGAACTTTGTCATCACCACCTACAAACCAGGAAGCAAGTAACAGCTTTCAAGGGTTGGCAGGGTACAATCAAAAATGTTTTCCAGAATTTTCCTCTACGGCAAGTCCATTTACCATCCTAAATAAGAGGAGGTTGTTATAAGGAATCAGCTGGACTTCTGAGGTTATCCAAATGTTTAATCAATGCCTCTGCAATGATGCAGTCCTAGTGTTCTATGAATGTTCCTGGCCCTTTATTGTCTGCATATAGGTCAGAGGGTGTCTTGGGGGCTGCACTGTTACAAGAAATAGGCAACAAAGAACAAACAGCATTTTACCTTAGTAAAAAATGTAAGAAGAAAGAAACTTATTGCTTCAGAAATTAAGTAGAATATTTTGACAAGGGGCCTTAGGTTACATGTGATATTACCTATTGTGTAGCAAGTTCATCTTGCATGCCCTACTCCAGTGCTTCATCAGCAAAAGGAATGGAATGTCAGTCTCTGCAGATGGGAATTAGTACTACAGCCATTCCGTTTCTTGGTACATTGACCTTGGGATCTGTACCACAATGCAGAGGATTAGTCTGGCCATGGTACACACCCTTTGTAGTATGCTTAAAGCTGGTGGATTTAATCTATACTATATAATATGCTGGATTAACTGGGTACCACCCTAGCAAATACCCCAAGCAAGGCAGACACAGGGTAGATTTGTCACTGTGGTGCTAATTCAGGGCAAAATAGGAAGTGCATACAGTATGTGATACCATTTGAGAAGTCAAACATGAGTTTGAGACAAAAAAGAAGTAGTGAGGTCTGGCCCTTTAAGCTAATATGCCTGAACTTTCAGATAAGAACATTTGAGTGGTTACTTATCCTATTTAAAGAAAAAGCAAATGCAAGATGAGAGAAGCCTCTGGGATTCCTGACAATGTACTTATGAATGTACTCATGGTGAAGGAATAGATTGTCTGAGGTTGGGCAATTGTATCGGAGGCAGCAGTTCTGTGGATTTTTCACAGTTTACCAGATAGGCTCTAGCAGCAAATAAACTAAAGGTAACTTGCAGTGGGTGCTCATTATTTCAAATCAAGGGGGGGTGTGTGCTGCAGATAGCAACTGAATGGTTGGGGGGCTAACTGAAATGGGGTGGGGACTAAATTATATCAAGGTCAGCACTGACCATGGTTAACATTTTGCATAAGTAACTGGTTATAAACCACTGCACATGCTAAGTAGTCTAAAAGCAATAGACTCCTATTTAAAATTCATGCCAGAGTTTGTTTGAAAAAAGTTAATTTCAGACATAATGAAGTGGTCAAATAGGCTCAGCTATAATACCAGAAAATCCAACTCTTCTAAAGACACACACACTTGTTGGTCCTAGTTGTCTGAAACTACTTACCTAAGTACACAATAACAGACAGACATGCTGTACTACCATGTAAAATGTTTCGGACAGAGATAGGAAATGAAAGTAAATAAATGGGGCAATCCCCTTAATTCATTCTCATTTCATAGTCAGCACAACTCTAAGAAACTGTGATCACTTAATGTGTCACTGTTTGTATGAGACAGTGAGATCACAGAGTCAACACAATTAGCTATATACTAATAAAAACTAATTTCATAACTCTGTATCATCAATAATATAGTTAAATCTTCTTATTCACAAGCAAGTCATAGCCCAGCGGATGATACCAGCAAATATGAAATCCAGACTCACTGTCCACTATGCAACAAACACAACAGGGTAATCAAAAGGATAATCAAACATTAAATAAGTGAAACAAAACAGAAAGAAGTGTTCACGGAGAGTGCAAGTGTACAAGGTACATGTACACATTTTGAGGCTAGGTTTACTCTTCATCAGTCAGTGATTTTAGTCTCAAAACCCTCTTTTATACTTAACATATTCCATGTGTATTTGGCAAATTCTAATTTGATGCAGAATTAACTATAAAGTTTAGGCTGAGAATACAAAAAATTAAAAGTCATGACAACATAACACTCTTTCTTTCTCCTCCAGAATAAGGGACAAATTAAAAATAATTAGAAAAAAAGGCCTCACATTAGGGGCATACTTTTAAACACTAGTACTACTGACTTAGTTTACAGAAAATGCAGAGGATGTAAACTAAAATGTAAAAGAAGTATGTAACTATAACAATTACTGGCATTTATTGACTGCAATCCACAGCTTTTTCTAAGGAAAAAAAATCTTATTTTGGGAGGGATAAGTAAGCATGGATGCAACCAAGAAAAAAATTATATTTTCTGATTTAGAAATCTACTTCCCATGGATCTGCATTGCAAATGTGTACTACTATAAATAGTATAGGTACTAATGGAAGATAACTAATCTGAAGGCAATTATGTGGATTTCACATTCTCTTACTAAAGAGACTAAAACTTGAGTTTAGTAATCATTACAGAAAAGACCATCATGGAAAAACCTAACTCATCAAAGTATGAACCATCTTAAAATGTTATAGACTGCAGTATGTGTGACAACAGGAGGTACTGCCAAGCACAGCTAGCTAGAATTTTGTAAATAATTATATGCCATTTGTGAATATAAAATTGATTTATACAAGATGCTTGTGTTACAAATGTATTAGAACTGTATGTCATGTGTATATCAAATGGAGTTCCATAGATGTTTGCGTTGAAAAGGTATTTGTAAAGCACTTGTGTATGAACTGTATCCACACTGTGCCCTATGGAGGGAACAGAAATGTACATGCACTACTGTAACTGTTTAAATGTATATGTTTTAACAGAGGAAACTGGAAGGTTACCTAAGTCGAGCAAACTTTAAATATATCTGAAATTAAATTACTTAATGGGCTAGGCCATAAGGATGCTATCTCACAGGTTTCAATGCAGCCAGAGACACAAAGTCTGTACCAGGAAGCTTTTTGTGTTGTCTTTGGGATGAACTAATTATTACTTTGGGAGCATGGAAGTAAGAAATTGTTTTATGATGCCAGCACCTGCCACAGATCTGAGCAAAAGCCCCTGAGTGTGTATTTTTACAGGTAGATACTAAATCTTGACAGCTTCCACAAATTGGGGTTTGCATGGGAACTAGAAGTTAGTTGACCAGAAATGATGTTGTTCTGTGACCTGTCTCAGAAGTAACATTTTAGATATTTTGAGAAGTTTCAGTGAGACTGAGCATTTAGTATTCTGTCTTGGGCCTGACAACAAGGACCATTCACCACAACATCTGCCTTGCTCTGTAAAGTAAGTTATTAGGGAACAGTGATTTTCTTAGATTCAGTCAGGAATATAGTGAAGGCTAGTTTGGATATTGTTTTTCTTTAGTTGTCTGAGCCTGTCCTTTAATGTTATTTTAAATAACTCTGATTTCACTGTGAATATACACTTAGATTTTTCTTGTTTTTTTTTTTAATTAATTTATTTATTTATTATTAAATATATTTAAACCTTTCATTGTGGCTGATCCTTGTAGAGATATTTAAGGTTTGAGAGTACTTGCATATTTATTTGGTGACACTGTGTGGGCCACTCTTAATAACCTTGCTCTTGTTCAAACTACAATTTGCATTAATATTAATTTCACTCAGTATATTGGGTACCTTTAAAAGAGCCTTAAGGTAGCTGGCAGGAGTGTCTGGTGGCAGTAGTAACTACCTTATAGTCTAGGCAAGGAGGGAGCATAGCTAGTAAACCTGTGCTAGCCTTTCCCAGGTGTGTGTGTGTGTGTTTGTGTGTGTGTGTGTGTGTGTGTGTGTGTGTGTGTGTGTGTGTGTGTGTGTGTGTGTGTGTGTGTGTGTGCATTTGTAAATCAAAACTCAAAAAAAGGTGTGTGTCAGCTATTTGGGCAGGGACGTGAAGCACTGGTTGGACAGAGAGGGTGCTGTAGGTCTTGGCTTGGACACTCAGCTGAGGTCTCAACTCTAGAGTCGTGCCTGTGGGGGAGTCTTATTTGGAATCTGGAGAAAGAGGGAGAAACCAGCACCGGACTGATTGTGTTCCCTATGTGCTCTTATGGGAAAATGTGCTTGATGCAGAGAACTGCATATGGAGATACTGTGTGTGTACCTGTTATTCTCCCAGTCAACGTTCCCCACAGGTGCCAGTGGTGAGGATTGAGGCTCCTTGATTACTGGTCCTGAGAAGGGTCATCACAACATGTCTCGAAAGAAAGGCAGGAAATATGCTAAATAATTAAAAAGCTTAAGTTGTTGTGTCTTTCGGCTATTCCCGGTTAGGGGTTGCCACAGCAGAACTCCAGTCCGCTAATGATTGGCAGTAGATTTTTACATGCCGAGTCCTGATGAACAACCTTCAACAAAGGTACGCCCATTCACGCATGTCTCCAGACAGAAGACGCTCTAGCTGAGAATTGAACGGGACAACGTCTTACCGCAGCACCACCACCTCAGTATAATTAAAAAGCTTAAGTAAACAACATTATTTGAATTCTCTGAAAAACAAGTGCAAAACTCTAAAGTAGAAATATCAGATGTGATTTATGCATAGTGTTGTGATTTTGGCCCTCATATTTAGCCTTGCTTTTGCTGTTTGTTCCTCATAAAGCCATACTTGTTTGGGGGGGTAAAGCTCATTAAATAAATAAACTAAGATACATATTTTCTCTTACCAGCAATGTATAAGAGGCACAGGAAGAATTACTATTGCAGAAATAAGAAAATGTCCATCTTTCTGATCCTGTGCTATCATATTCAAGGGTAACTCAAAGGATTTTAATGTTTAGAGGCTGGAAACTATGATGTAATGCTTAGCTTCACTGATTGGCTATAATCCTCAGTGATTTACTAGAAAATCAAAAATGTGAGTAGTGTCATGAACCCAGAAGATAAAGCTGCTAAGTGTGTCATAACTGAATTTTCACTGCTGTTAATGATAAAACTGACATATACCAGGATTATAACAAGATGTCACCCTTCATTTCTGTAAAAGGAGCCAATTATCAGTAACACACCACTTTTTATGTACACCAGTTACAAGTCCGTTGCACTTGCATCAACATAAATATTGATTTTATTCCTCTTGGCTTCTCTTAATCTGAGTCCATTGCTCTAGATGCATAGAGATGATTTATCTGGAAATATCCCTTTTTTAAGTCAGGAATCAAAGAAAAATAAATAAATGAAATTAATTTAGTTACAGTTTCACATTCATCACAAGGAGCATAATGTCTGCTCTTCTATAATATAAAAGAGCTGCGAAACTTTTACTTCCTTTGACTTCTCTCCTGTGCTGATAACAGGTAGCATCTACTTACGCTAATGTCATTTGACAGGCTGCTGCTTTTATCAGCCATGTCCCTGCACAAACAGGTGTGTATAAAACTGCAGACAGTTTCATGTAAAGGACTGACTGCCTTATTTATGTTTGCATTGCATGCTGATATTCCTGGCTGTTAAGAAAAAAAAAGCAGTCTGGCAAAATGTTTTTCTTTGTAATGGTTACATTTGCCATAGAATTTGTGTATGTATATTAAGAGCAGTGACTGAGTTCCACTGCTGAGGATAGCAATTAGTAGTACTTTAAATGTAAAAAAAAACAAACAAAAAAAAAAACAAATAAAACTGGCAAACACATGCGTGCACACACACACACACACACACACACACACACACACACACACACACACACACACACACACACACACACACACACACACACACATGAGCACACACAAAAACGCGAGCACACACACACACACACACACACACACACACACACACACACACACACACACACACACACACACACACACACACACACACACACACACAAATGAAATGGATGGGGATCAGCAGTCCAGCAGCAAATATCACAAGCCACCCCTAGTTACCTGTGTTGTGATGGAGAATCTTTAGCATTAGCATTTGCTTCACAACTGACTTGGTAAGAGACTTTTAGAGTCTTTGTTTTGGAATAACATTCACTGTTTTCCAGAAATCATGCTGGTGGGTGACAGTATGAAGAGAGTTTGTATTATGTTAAAGACTTGTTGTTTTGTTTATGTTTTTTTCAAATGACCGTGTATCCTAACAGACTATTAAATCATATGTGTAATCTGTAATCTTCTGCATCTGAGGAATAACAGATGGTGTAGAGCAGCTAAATGTACAGATGAGCCACAAATATGAGTAACAGCAACAAAAATAGGCGCAGTATGACCATCCACATATAAACAGCCCTGGGATTCATGAAGCTTGTGCCAGGCGCAGGCATAGCGTAGGCAGTATAATGCAAAATATGGCCGCCAAGTGATTCTGGTATGATCCAATTCCATGTGCACTACCAGTGTATGCCATATCTGCACAGCCCTCGGCACAGGTATGGTAATCACCCCATGCGCAGTACTGCACCATGCAAATGAAGGTACATAGTGATTTATGAAGTGGTGCAGGCATAGCGTAAGCCCACAGAAATGTAAACCAAAAAAATACGGCTTACATTTTGCCAAACAGAACATTGTAGCTATGAAAGCAGACCAGACTCATGTATTACTAAGTTAGCATATGCCAATGGCTAAATATACAGCCAATGGCATAAGAAATGATGCACAACACCTAAAAAACAACATTTAATGTCATGTCCACAGTAACGCAAAGTACAACCGCAGGGCATGTGTGCGCAAATGGGTACACAAGGAAAATATACACAAATGTCATAAAATTGCAATGTAATACAAATCATGATTTCACCATAATACTCAATGGTATGCATGGTACACCCCAACCAAGCTGCAAGGGTTGCTAAGGGTCTGTGACAGTGTTCAGCGCAGTAACTATGAATTAGTAGTCAATGCAATGCAAATGAGGCAAGTAATAGTGAATTGCAAACTAAGGATGTACCATACGTTGCAGCACTACAACACCGAGGAGTGGTTTGGAGGTATACATGACATCAGCAGTGGGGTGTGCTACCATAGCTGTAAGCACATTGGAGCAATGCAAATCCGGCCTGCCCATTGCTAAGCAAAGCCGCAGGATAGGGGTGGGGATGTAGGTATAGCATCGTTTAGCTGAGAGCACATATGTTGCCTGAAAGCGCATGCGTACGCAGATGAAAACGTGCCCGAAACCCGGTAGGTGGACTCACGTGCCGCGCACCATAGCTCAAACAGGAAGGTTAGGGGAAGAAACAAGGAAATGCTGCAGTAGCGTAACTGGAGTAAAACTGAGCAATTAACACCTATTAACTCACAGTGGGCAATCGACGGCAGCTAACAAATCTGCTCGCAGCAACCTGCAGAACAGGATAGGGGAGGTGTTATATTGCAAAGAAAAGAGAACTGTCATAGCAGAGCAAAGCAAACCTGCAGTAGATCGGCCATAGAACACATGTCGTAAGATAAGCCAGGTTTTGGAAAGTACAAATGAAAGCAGGCTGCTGGATGCATGCCAGAAAATGGGAGGGGAAATGTTAAGAAATGTTAAGGGAAGGGCAAGAGGTAATCCACGGCAGCCAAATGTAATTCAACACCAAAGGCACCACAATAGCAGTACCTGTGGTAAAACACATTAGATACCCTGTAGCTCTGATGGCGCATACACACCCTATGACTTCATCAGTGTTCACAACACAATAGTATAAAGTGTGAAGGCACCTCACACACACCTGTGTATTCCCAAATACTGCACCATAGGTGTAAAAAGATGGGGAACGTTTACAATGTACATGTTGGGAGCTGACATAGCTGTGATTCATCACGATGTGTTAGAGACTGAAGGTGTTGTGGAGGATGATGCTGACAACCACCGCAGGCTCCGGAGGAGGAGAAGAGTGTTCAGACCCAGGGTAACCTACCAGGGGCTACATGATCTGGAGATAGTACAGATTTACAGGGTGGACAGGGATATCTTATAGCAAATAGTTGAGCTGTGCCAGCCATGCCTGAGATCCAGAAACAACAAAGGGAAACCCATCCCAGTGGACACGAAGGTATGTGTAAGCTTGCGAATACTAGCCACAGGTACCTTTCAAAGGCCAACTGGAGATATAATGGGGATCTCACAGGCATCAGCATCCAGGGTACTACACCAGTTCCTGGATGCTATGTTACCACATGCCAATGAGCATATCTACTTCCCCCAAACTCAGGAGGAGTTGGCCAGCAATATGCGTCTCTTCCACCAAGTGGCACACTACCCAGAGGTACTGGGTGCGATAGACTGCACGCACATACATATCAAGTCACCACCCGGTGAGCATGGTAGGCACTACATAAACCACAAGGGATACCACTCCATCAACTGCCAGGTTGTGTGCAATGCCCAGGGCATTATTATGGATGTGTGTGCCGGCAGCCCTGGAAGCTACCATGACTCCCACATCTGGCATGCCTCACAGCTGTATCAGGTATTTGTCAGAGGGTACATCTCACATGGCCACCTTGTGTGGAGGCTAGCTATGCACTGGAGCTGTGGATGATGACTCCCATCAGAAATGCAGACACACCCATGCAAGAACGCCATAATGAGGCACATGCACAAACCAGAATCATCATAGAGCGTGTGCTTGGGATGCTGAAATCATAGTTCCGTTGCTTGGACATATCTGGTGGAGCCTTGCAGTACTCTCCAGGCACGTGTGCCCACATCTTCATAGCATGTGCCATGCTACATAATATGATCCTGCGGAAAAAGCTGCAGCAGAGACATAATGGTGAAGGGCCTCACAGCCCACCACAATTGCCAAGGCCATCACAGGCACAGAGGAATTCAGACCATGAACACCCTATGCCAGCCCCAGTAGGCAGACAGAGGCATGCCAAATATGCCCACACCTTGGCAAAGAGGGAATGTATAGCACATACACTGACAGTGTAGACCCCTATGGACTGGCACACTTCTCCACCTGCACACACAGTAAACTGGATGGCACACACACGTGACCACCTGTAAAATGTAATGTATAGGTGGCCTACTGTGTGAATCCTACATAGGCAGCCCTCAACCACTGCACACACAACAGCTATTGGAACAAGGAATGTCAACACCTGAACAGTACATGCACCTAACAGCATATGTTGATACTGTATGTATAGGTTCCTAGGTACATCGGTAGGTACACGCCCGATTGTCAAAGGCCATTCATCAACCGAGGCAAACAGTGTCTGCTGTCACCACCACATCGATTAACCAACTGTCCCACAGTGGAGCAGAGGCAATTGCAGGATCCATGTGTGTAATCACTGTTCCCCACACACTCTGCATAGCTTACCTGGTGTGTTAATGAGGGGCTCCATATAATGAAATCAGGGATGTAGTGGCAAAGCATGGGGAGTACCCATGACAGGTATCTGTCACCCCAGCATGCTCCACCTATGGTTGTGTGAAGGTGTTGCACATTATAGTGTGTGGCTCACTGTGGCATACATTACCAATGCTGGAGCACATCAATTAAACATCACTTGGACATACCATCAATAGGTCTCATCCATATGTAAACTAACTGAGTTACACATTTGATTGCAGTATGGAGTAACAGCCATAGTACAGTCCACATACAAAACACCATAACACGTGTACAAATCCCAGATGCCCAAGTGGTAAATGCACTGACTGTCGTGCATGTTCCCAGTCCCACGTCCTGCAAGGGGCGTTACATAATCCCGAAGGCACGAATAATGGATGTTGGATGCAGGTCATCAGATCAGGTTTAGCACATGTCAGCAGGATTATGCATTGGCAAGTGCTGGTAAGCATCGTTTAAACATGAATATATGGATATGCGCGAAACAGGGATAAGCTTTTCTGAATATCGCGCAGATCACAGTCAACGATGTCCAGAACAGGTGAAACTAGCATTATTCACCCCTGTGCTAATAGTGTCTGCTGTGAAGGGTAGAACAACCACTACCAGTAGTAGGACACGCAATCATGTACACAATCATCTAACACTAAGCTATCCGAGATGTACCAACGGCAGGTGTGTATTGTGACAGGTTAAAACACAAATGTGCGGAGTCCAGGAAACAGTATACACCGACATGTATATAATAAAAGGTGTGTTCTCACACCCTCTCTCTCTCTCTCTCTCTCCATATATATATGTATATATATATATATATATATATATATATATATATATATATATAGATATAAAGGGTGATAAAGAAATATAAGTTGATATATACGTAATCACCTATATCTGCAAATATATAGATAGGTCAACGACATGTACACAACTATGGAGGTACAAATAAATAGGATACTGCCAAATTATCGAATGTGTCACATACCGACATGCATAATCACAAGGCTGAAAGACCAAAAGACCACAGTACCGGAACACTAGAACCAAGAGTAATATTATCACGATGTTAAGTGACATTTAGTTATCACTGCTGGTGCTGCGGTCCAGGTAGGTACTGTGTTCAACTGTGTATGTGATTGCTGTAGTCTGTGTATGTGTGTGTTGAGGGTGCAGTGTGCATTTCTGTGGGACTGTAATGTGTGTGTGTGTGTGTGTGTTTGCATTGTGTCTGTTAGTGCTAACTCGGAGGTAGATCAGTACGGTAGGTGTGGTCATAGCTGGCCGTAGGCATACAGTTACCACCTGTCCCACTTTAAGAGGGACAGCCCCTCCCTGGGCAGTTGTGTCCTGACAAAAAATATTAAAAAGGGCAAGTGTCCAAGATTGTAGGACATAATTATGTCCCATATATTATGTAATAGTTGCATTAAATAGTTATGCCTGTATCTAAAATATGTAAATGTTACATGAAACATGATAAGTAGCTAAAGTGCTTCAAGAATAAGCATGTATGCAGGATAAAAGTATGTTCTATCCTGTGTACTGACTGTGGGTATGTGTTGGCTTGGAAACACCGATGTGTGTCCTGCAAATGTCCCACTATGGCCATTTGAAAAGGTGGCAACCCATGCCAAACAGGTTCAGTCACCAACACAACTGCAATGAGTGCAAATATCTGTGACAGAAATACATGAGACAGCTGTCATTTAGTAACATTCCCTTACATATCGATGTATTTCCAGAGGTATTGAAGTATCAACCTCACCTGCATGCTATATAGAAACCAATTAACAATGGCTCAATGTATAAGCTTGTAACAACCATAGTTTCTCAGTCTACTAAATGATAGGTCTTCAATTAGTGAGGGAGCCCACACTCATATATGGAATATGTAGAAATGCAGTCCCCAGAAGCCTGTATATGCTATGTACACCCACCTACATCTTCCCCCATCCTAAACAATTGCAATACAGACTCTAATAACATCACAAACATCCACTTACTCAATTACATCTGCAGAACCGTTAACATACCTTGTGAGAGACACATTTGTAATGTATGAAATCGTAGCTGTTGTATAATGGAACAGACGGCGATGTTACAGGTTTTGTTTGCAGTAGTCCCTTATCAGACGGTTGAGATGACAGGTACACTCACATGTAGAACCACATACTCTAGCCGTCACACACAATCCATGGGGGACATGAATTCAAAATATCCCATGTCTCTCCAAATAGCAGTTGCAATTCCTCACAACAAAACACATACAGGCCATCTCCCCGAAGGTAGGGCAAACAGGCAATGCCCAAGTGGAGAATTCAATTATACCCCACTGTTGCCGCATAATTTGCAAATGGAGTAGGGGCACAGCTGATGTGCATGTAGTAATTTACTCAGGAACACCAAATGGCGGCAGGATACCACATGTTACAGGTATCAACATATATAAAGATGCCTTGCCATACATTCAGACCGTAAGCTCATACCATAGAACCGTTTAAACAGTAAAGATGTAAGAGAGATATTTTATGAAGACTCGGAAACAAGGTATGTAGAACACTCAGTATGTCAGTGTATTTAGAGCCTGTTTTGTAGTAATTAAAGTGTACGCAATGCATAAAGTGGGAAAAGGTATTATGTAGTGATGTCTTGTTGAGCATAGTAATGCTTGTAGAAATTGTGTGTCCTGCTGTGGGTCACAAGGTAAACATCTCATACACCACAAGAGATGCTACATAAGGGCTTTAAACACAATTCCATACCACCCACCATCAGTGGTAGGGTTTGTCCAACATGTACGTGCCATAGCAGGGGATAGTATATGTTGATATACTGTCACAGTAGTCATGTGTAAGGGCATATAATGAGAATAACATGCCTAGGGTGGTCCTGCTGTGCAAGTATGCTTTGCATTATGGGATAATGTTTAAAATATGTGTAATGTACAGTATTGTAGGTAGATATGTCAGATATTTTACACAGCATAACTGTTATATCATGCAAACAAAGGGTATTGTTTATTGGCATGTAGAATACACAATAACAGGATACATATGGCTTGTATTCACGGGACACTGTAACAGCATGATAGCTAACTGAAATGGAAGAGCTACTCAATTATCCATGCACAAAGGACATGTAATAGCTTCACAGGTTCATAGTGAGGTACTATGCTGTCTGGCCAAGTCCATGTATAAGCACAACGACAGTGTTTTCACTGGCGGCACCTCCCTAGGGTAGTGTCCTGTCTGTGAACAGCAGAGCCATGTGTTACCTGCACCTGTGTACAGTACAGCCACTGCAGTGATCCCTGGTGTACATGTGTGTCTCCCATCCACCCATCGAGGAATCTCATGAAGAGTGCTAGTGAGTGTCCCTGCTTAATGTACATAGGAATCATGTTCCAAAGCATGGTGAGTGTCTGGTTCAGAAATGTATCCCTCAAGCACGTCCCACTCATCGTTGCATTTGTGCACATATCCATGAGCATGTTGCTCTCAGTGGCCTTTGCTTGTGTTGCTTATGTGGAGTATATCAATAAATATTGTTGTGGACATGGGCCCTGTATGTTCAGCAGTGGTCACCCCTGAGTATGCAGTATGCAAATGTGTACAGTCGTGGTGTCCGTAGTTGTGCCGCATATGTCATCCTTCGGAGGTCAATAATCCTCATGGTGTGTTAATGTTGTGGTATGTAAAGGCGTTGCTGTTCCATAAGGTTCACCCAAAAGGGGTGTTGTACCCCTGAACATGTGTCATATGTCAGGAGTATAGAGGTACAATGGGTGCCTTTGTTCCAGCTACAAACCCATAAGGGTGGCCACGTAGAAGGATATCCACGCCACATTGGCAATATGGTTATCAAAGGAGTGGGTGCTATATACGTGTGTACTAAGATCCCGTATAATGTCACATGTATGTAGGGGACTACCACCTATGTGACTGTCAGTGGGTGATTGGTGTAATCCAAAGGGGATGTATATGCACTTTGTGTTATGCAGCTTGAGGCCATGTTATTGACATCAGGTATCCATCGCAGTGACACCCATATGGAGGCTGTCTGTATCAGTTGGTGGATCAATCATGGCTCCTTGTTTGCAGTCGTCTGGAAACCTATTCAGGGGAAAGTCCCTCTGTGCTAGCCTGTACCTCAGGGAAGCATATACTGAACATGAGGGGCCCTATGACTGAGGACTGTGGTACGCCAAGTGTAACTGAATTACTGTAGGTACCATGGTATGCGACCCTCATTGTGTGGGTCCTGTCCATGAGCCACTTTGCATAACATCCCGAGACGTAGGGGTCGATGTGCAGGTGGATGTGTATGTTGTCAATACCAGAATGGAGAACGGTGCTGAAAGCCAATGAGAGGACAATGTAGGCTGTGTGGACCCCCTTACCCTCATCAACTACCCTGGTAACTGTATCAAAGGAGTCCACCAGGTGTAGGAGCCATGGTCTGGCCCTAACAAATCCAACCCGAGTGGCATTAAAGATCTGGAGGCCACCAATGTCTCTGTGAATGACTTCCATGATGATGTGCCCCATAGCCTTGCAGAACAGTCCAGTCAGGCATATAGGACAATAGTCCCTGTGGTTCATTGTGGTGCCGCCTGTGTGGAGTGTGATGACTGTTGCTGTGTGCCATTCAGGGGCCACAATGTCTGATACAATGCTATTACTGAATCTGGTGGCCAAGTGGGGAGCCATGTTGTTCTGAGGTTTGAGTTAATCACAGCCTGGGATGTTGGACAGTCACATGGAGTCTGTGTTCCAGGCCTTAGAGAGTGCAGGTTGGAACTGCGTAGTTGTGACCACAGGGACTCTGCATTGTTCCTTTATGGATTTTGGCCCTGTAGGGAGTGAGAGGGTGTAAAGTTAGCATTGAACCTATCTGACAGGACGTTGCCAATAGCAGTCGGTCTGTAATGTTCCTGCCTAACCGTCGTATGTCAGAGCAGATGTGGGTATTGCCATTGAGTACTGACATACCTCCATAATGCTTTGTGGTAGTCCTTGGAATGTGTCACAGTAATGTTTATGTAGCTAGCTTTGGAGGATGTGATAAAGGATCCCAGATTCCTACTGAGGCTGACCAGTGAGCTACCCCACCCATGGGATTGTACTCCACTTTGCAACAGCCACCACCTTCTGTTGTACATTATGTGCATGGAACCGGACCCCCAGAGTGGCGTCCGTTATCTGGTGGGTACCATCATGGCTCTGTTTGGGATAGCATGATCCATGCAGTCGTGTAAGTGCTAATGAAGTGCACTGGTGTATGTTTCAGCATTTGTAAGTGCATTGTCCATTTGCACGGGTGTCATGGCATTTACTACTGCTGTCATAAGATGTCTGATGCAGGCGTTGTAGAAATCTTCTACTGTGTATTCCATGAAGGGTGTGGTGCCGGGATGTGGATAACAAGTGTGATTAGCATATGTTCGGAAACTACCAAAGAGGGAATAACCCCAGGTGTGGAACACCAGTCACATGTTGGTAATGTTCATGTCTAGGATATTGTTGGTCTAGGCGGTGGTGTGTATGGGTTGATCCAGCCGAATGGAGGTTATGAATCCCAGAAAGTGTTGGCCTAATGTGTTGGTACATGAGTAGGCATCCCAGTTAAGTGTGGGGTAGTGTCAGTCTCACATCAGTAGTACCTGTCTGAACCCTACTGTCCAGTACACCAAGAAATGAGGGCCGGTAACCGTGGGGTATGTTGTTGAATCTGTAGCAAGTTACAATGTGTATAGCAGTTCTGGCCACAGTTAGTTGCACGTGGATCACCTTTGATGCATTCTGCTAAGGAACCAGCCTGGAGGTGTGTACATCCTTGTGAAATATGGACACACCTCTGCTGTGGGTGTTCCGGTCCTGGTTACATGACTGAAAGGTGTGATCTGCGTGTAACCTGTCAGTGCAGGTGTGCTCTCTGTAGCCTAGAGGCAGGTCCCAGTCACTGCAGAGATCTCGAAGTGGTCCATTATAAGGAGTGCCTCGCCTGAGTGCATTAGAGATGAAGATGTCAAGCATTGAGTAACTGTACCCCAGGGTTTGCTTGCCTGTTCCTGTTCTGGTGGTGAATGTTATTGGAAACTGTCCAAGGCAGGCAGTATAGGAGCAGCAAGAGCCTTACATGTTATCTGTACTCCCAGGGCTGACAGGTGCAGGTTATCTGTGCAAATGCATCGTGTTTTGTTGACCATGTCATTCAAAGCAGACAGATACTGGATGCCTGTGGAATGACAGCAGACACATAGGCAACTGTTGAAGTGAAACATTCAGTCGTTGTACAGTGGTATCAGTGTGGATGAATGCAGAATGCTTCTCAGGGCTTGGGCGATACCTTCTGGGCTACAAGACCGGAGAGCTATTGCATGTCCCTTTACATGTAGTCCAGGAAGTTACATCTCAGGGCAGTCACAATAACATGGAGAATGACAGTCAAATCATACCTGGTGAGGTGTGGCATGGGTGCATAGGTTATGTTGCGGATCCTGTAACCTGACAGCCAGATGTAAGCGACTATCGCCTTGTGTAGCCTGCTGAGTGGGACATCAGTGTGACCGCTTATAGAGTCACCTATGACTGGTGTGTTGTGTAGGTTATGACCCTCTATTGGCTGTAGTTGATGTGCACACATGAGTCTGTGGGCTATAAGTAATTGGTGTTGTGTTTGGTTATGGAGGCTGCCTCTGTTGCCTACACAGAGAGTATGGAGAGGTTCTGAAAATGTTGTAGTCATACTATGTATGGCCTGTGGTGGTGGAGATCTAGTGAGATGATGTGTGTTGCAAATGATATACGTCCCCACATGAATGTCAGGTTCAGTCTGGGTTGGTGAGAGCATTACCCCCAGCATGGTTACATATGTGCATCTCCCACAGGCTGTAGTGTCGTATGTTGGGAGGTGAGCATTGACTGTATACATGAGACAATTGCTCTATTGCCTCATGTTTGCCATATTCATCATATAGACAGGCAATAACACTGGCAAGTGACACTTGGACATGCCTGTATATTCAGCCATGTCTCACAAGATATGTGAGTTACGTGTGTGCAACAGCTGTTGTACTGTAAGCAAGATGGAAATGTAAGGACAGACAGTGTACCTGTAAGACATGAGTTGGAATGTGTGCTATAGTAATAAGAACCTCATGAAGTGCTTACATGTTCTGAACAAGTGCTGAGCATGAATATGCAATACAGATAGGGTGTTGGATAATATAAACTCACTGCAACCCACAAACGGAGACGCCAGTCATAATTGGAGGCACTGCACTATTACCCTGCTGAGTATGGTCTGCAGGTCTATGAATCTTTATCAACGTAGATATTAGCAGTAGAGATGTAGATGGCAGTACGGATGATTTCACACTGCATAGCATACCTGTGACAGGTCATAGGACATCACCCATACTGTGTTTCAGCTACACTGAGTATACTAGATGTACCTTCATATGTCACAGGAGTGGTCTACCAGTGGCCTGTTGACAGAAGCAACACTACAAAAGGTGTCTAAGTGACATGTGCATATCACACCAGTGGTAGCTACAGTAAAACAGGGTTAATGTTTTGTACTCCCCCCTCATTGTAGCGCATACCACACAGACAAATGGGAGACATCTGTGTATGTACGGATGTGAATGGCCATGACCTAGGAGTAATAGCTGTCTCAGTGTTGTGGACAACATACAGAATGGGCTTTGTGGGTGAGGTGCGTGACATATGTGCACAATCTGACAGCTGATAATAGCATTGTCACCGCTAGGTGAATAACCCTGTACCCATTAACTACCACCTAGGCAGCGGTCAACATTATGGACACTGTGTGTAAGGAATGGTGCTGTGCAGTTCACCTCCCTGAGCTGGTGATGTCTCCAGGCCTATTAGGTAGTCATACGAGGCACCCATGTCATGACAGGGTGCCATCCATGAGCATGGAGATCATTGGACAGGCATACTCAGCACTCGCATGACCAATATTGGATCACATATCAACTTTCAGGGGTATTGGTTATGTGTGGATGGGTGATACCAGTCTTCACAATCCTCACCTCCACTATGCAGCATGCTGGCTACCTTGCATAAATACATGTGCTACACTGTGATGTTGGACATGCTACACGTACATATCCTGATCTGAAAGACATACGTCATGGACAGTCGCCATCCTACTACAATGATCACCACATGCTGGACAGATCTGTGTGGTATACATGTTACATACTCCTACCATACCATGCAACCCTGTCCATCAAAGCTGCACATGTCATCTCTGTCAAACATGGTGCGATGACCGCATGGCAGATGTATCATTAACTTTCTGGATCAGTAATGTGACACTGATGCACCTGGCAGTGGCAAAATGGCTGTTGGATACAGCTAGAAAACCTTGCCCGTACATGCCATGGTTGATAACCATCCCTGCAAATAATATCCGGCTAGCCATTGTCCCATGTATATCACATGTGCAACACAGGCGATACGTGGCAGGATGTTGAACTGCTGTACAGTGCCGTCTAGATGTATATGGCAAAACACATGCATGTAATGGTTTCCGTGCGCATATGTGCATTGTCACTGCTCATGTCTGTTAAGGTAGTGTATGTGTCGATATGTGACATATACACAGCATCAAGGTCAACAGCATTACTGTGGACACATCCAGGCATGTGCTGATAAGTGAGAACACCAGTACAGGCAAACAGACATGCCCACATCAGGACAGCATTCACATTGAGGATGAGCAATGTAATGAGGTGACACATATATATGGTGATGATATCCAATGCACAACGGGTGTTAACATGTGTGTGACACAAACATGTCAGTCCTGTCAGTGTCATGAGGATTTGCAAAGTTAACTGTTCATATGTACTAGATTTAATACAAATGTATGTGCAGCTGTATCTCTGTACATCTCTGTGATACTGTGTCTCCATCATTATGTCTTCCAGATAATGCCTCGTTCATGCCTGCCAGCATATGGCCGCCAGGAGGATGATGCCCTCATCCCATACCTCCATGATAACTATGAGGTGTTATTCAGCCATGTGCCACAGCATGCCCAGCAGCATGACGACCTGTGGCAGGAACTTTGCAGGACGGTTAATGATGCGAGTGGCCATAACCGCACCTACCAGCAGGTGTGCAGACACTGCACGGACCTGATATGACATGCAAAACTGTGTGCCAGTGCAATCACCAGGGAACAAGGTGGAACAGGTGGTGGGCCACCAACCCAGTCCCCACTCACACACACCGAGGAGCTACTGGCCAGGTTGAGGACACCCTCAGAACAGCATCCACAAACAGTAGCTGCCATCGTGGAGGTGGGTGCCTCCCAACCACTAAGCCTGGAGTTGCCCAGTAAGTCACTAATGCATATATGACTATCATATCCCATTTAGTTGCATGTGTCACTGTACAATATGCAATGTAACATCATATGCAAGGTATGTTTACACACATGCCGCATACTATAGTTTGGTACCCTGTGTATGCACACATGTGCATACTATATGCTATTGTACAGACAAATGTGTTAACATGCACAGTGCACCCTGTAGCTGTCATACAGTCATGGATAATGTTCAAACCACTGTGTCACCCCTATACAGGTACCCCTGGCATGCCACACAGACATCAATCCATTGCAGGTGAGACAGTTATCAGTATCAGGCATGTTAATGCATATATCTATTCGCCATGTAGCCAGTTAACACATGTACACATAATGTATGGTCCAGTCATGATATACAGGTCGCATCTGTCATCAAGCACACTGGCTACCCATGTGCAATATATTCAGACTAAATGAAACATCGACATGAAACCACAGTATCTGTCATTGCTAGATGTGTGGACAGTTGTGCATACAATGGTGGAGGTGTTGTTCAATGTAGGCATATGCACTATACACTGGGACAACACATGTGTGGCACACAAACAGTACCACACAGTGAGCTGGGATGTGGGCAGCCCACAGGATTCACCATTGTGTAATATGCCCCTGCAATGGGTGCACACATTGTGATGTGCCATTTGACAAGTCGCAGACATGTAGTGTTCCAGCTGAAATATTGTCTCACTATCCCATAATACATACCCCACATACCAAACATACAACCCTTTGTCTGCATATCCCTGTGGACAGTGAAGTATCTGACATCTATGGGTGTATGTCATATGGGACAAGACAGACATGTGAGACGGCCATCACAAACATTTGGCCAACACATGTTCACACATGGCCATAGCCACACAGTAGATGTGGTGTATACACCCTGCTGCAAATTGTCCGCACATGGTCCAACTATAGCCTTTGTTGAATGGTTATATAGTTGATGTGGAACACTGGACATCCTAAAAGCCTGTGCACAGCTTGTGGAGGTGTCACTTAATTCGACCATATGAGATGTGTTGAACATCATGACTGTGTCATAGCATGATAGTAGTCACCTGTACAGCTTCCACGGACATAGACACCACATCAGGCCACAGATACCGTACATTTCCCTTGCTGCTGTTGGACATCACTGTCAGCTGTGCACCTTGTGTGTGTGGTACATAAATGTCATGTGGGACATGGTGTATTGACAAGTCTGCCATGTGTGGACACGGTTGCCAGGCAGCTAAGACATGTTAGTAGTTGTGCAGGGGTGTCATCTGTAGGTCTTCCAGTGACTTGTCACATGACACAGCATGGTTTAGTGTGTATACACCTCAGTGACGTGGGTCACAATCCACAGTAGTTATGTCATGTGTTTGCACGCAGTCATGGCTATGCACTGTGTGTGTATTACACACTGTATAGCAATATAGGCGCCTCATGATGCCATGCAATGGCACAGTGTCTGTACTTCACACTGTATAGCAATGTAGACGCCTCATACTACCCATCAATCCTCATGCACATCTGCTAAAAGTGCTTTCTATCTGTAGGGCATACAGACAACAATGCAATGTGATACCCATTACACCACTGTACATGTGTCAGGACACCATTGTGTCAGACATGTATGCATGTCAATGCACACGTCCGCAGATTACATGTCATACTACATGTCAATGTCAAGGTCACATCAGCCATATGTACTGTTAACCTGTGCTGGTCCACATGGTGTATCACAGGGATGCATGCTTACTACCATGATTGTGTGAGCTGCATGGCTTCTGATATGACACCTGCTTGCTGTTGTGTGCAACACAGGGAGGCATGCTAACTACCACTATTAATGTCCGAACTGCATGCCGTCTGCTGTATCACATGCATGCTGCATGCTGTCTGTCAAATCACATGCATGGTGTGTGTGTGTCAGTGTGTGTGTGTGTGTGTGTGTGTGTGTGTGTGTGTGTGTGTGTGTGTGTGTGTGTGTGTGTGTGTGTGTGTCTGTGTGTGTGTCTGTGTGTGTGTGTGTGTGTGTGTGTGTGTGTGTGTGTGTGTGTGTGTGTGTGTCTGTGTGTGTCTGTGTGTGTCTGTGTGTAATGTAGAGTCTTTCTTTGCATTCACAGGTGATGTAGGTGCGTTACCCTCCTGTGGTCCATCTGATGTTCGTGTCCCCACAGATACTAGCAGTGATGAACATATGCATGAGGTACAGGCAGGGTTGTCAGGGGCTGAATCTGTGCCAATGGTTGCCATCCCAGCTATGTCCTCCTCTTCCCCGCACACAGTACTCATGCCAACACATATCCCATCACCAGTGGCCATAGAGGAAGGACAGTCAGCGTATGTTAGCTCGGAACAGGAACGTGTGGTGGCTACAGAAGGTGTGTCTCCACACCATGTTGTCAGTGTAATGACTGCAGATGTGCCACACAGGCATGTGGCCAGTGCTGCTCATAGGAGGACCTCTGGCAGACATGCACCTGCAGGACAGAGCACAGCAGCTGATGTCAACAGACACATGTTCCAGACTGTAATGGTGGCACAGGCAAGTGCTGAATGGCAGAACATAGAAGGCTTCAGAGGGCTGCTATCCGTTCTTTAAACAACAACATCCAGGCATTGGCAAATGCTCAATAGCAGATCGCTGATGTTCTGGACAGGCGATTGGGTGACATGGCTGGAATCCATGACCATGGCATGGCAATCCATGAGCATGAACTGTCTGTGCTGGAACATCTGGAAGGAGTAAGGCATAGGCCACATGGACGTAGGCCAGCTACACCACCTGGTGCAGGTCAACGTGAACGAGCCACCTCACATGCCCACTCCCACAGTGCCGGTAGCAGTAGCAGTGCAGCTGGTGCTGCACTGTCCACACCAGGACACAGCAGGCCACATGGACGTGGCCCTGGATGTTCCCAGTGGGGACACGGTTTCAGTGGACATGTGTCATCAGACAGTAGCCAATCTGTACCTCTGCCTGGTAGTGCCCATGCAACCCCTGGCGGGCACAGGTCACATGGCTGTGGCCAGACACAGTGAGCTGTACATCCTGGTCTGTACAATCTGGAGCTGTCAATAATACCCCTGTGTAGGCTGGACACATGGCAGAACTGTGTGCACACACACACACACGCACACAGCAGAAACATCTGTAGAGCACTGCAACACCCACATGCATAATGAACACACATGTCCAATCAGATCACCGGCCCTAACCCACACACATGATGTCATCCACTGGTGCAGCCTATGCCCCTGGCAAATGTTATCACCCTGTGCATATGATGATGCCTGTGCCGCATCCCTGTCATCCACACCATCGGTGCAGGGACATGCTCATATGGTCTGATGCACAGGGTGAACAGAATAGTGAGTAGTGTATATTACATTTGTTGTGTACTGTTGGCGTGCACCAGACATACCATGCAGTACAGGTTTATAATGCATTGTTATATGTTCACAGTATGTGTCTTTGTAACAACAGTAACAGCATGTTGGTAATGATGCCCTGATTCCCTCCTTAAGGTCTAAATGCATGTGCCATTACATTACAGTGTTTGCAGCTAGAGTGCATTGTTGTATTTCACAGTCTGTGTCTTGGTAACAACAGCAACAGCATGTTGGTAATGACACCCTGCTTCCCTTCTTAAGGTCTACTTGCATGTGCCAATAAGCAGCAGTGTTTGCAGTTTCCCATGTGTAATTGTGGAGTACTCAAAGGCATGTATGGCAATACCAGCATGCTATACGTAGCCTCAACTTCACTGTTAGAAAGGCTACCATTCCACAGATGTCCACACATCTACTGATCCAGAAGCATGTGAGCTGTTCAATAGGCTACAGTGGCTAGAGACATGATATCCATACCGGGTCACATCACAGGTATGGTGACATGGTGTTGGGGGTTTACACAGTGGTCTGGCTGATGTCAATGTTAAAGGCCAGTTGATAGCATGAGGCCTCACTGTGTAGCAGTAATACACTGTCACATTACAGGATGAGAACCCACACAGACATACACAGAAACACACAGTAACATCACCACACTCACGGGGTCAACAACACTATAACACACACTTGATAGTGTTGAGGTGAAGACCCCTGCCTATGTGGTAATCACCTTCACAGTACTGTGCACCCACATGACATGACACAGAGAATGAACATGTACAAGTAGCCAGTAAAGCTGAGACTGATGGCATCAACAGGGTAGGAGACTGCATCACTATGAGGGGTTAGGGATCCTGTCTGTTCTGTATGGTAGCATACACCCTCACTCCATGCACCAGATAACCATACACACACACACACACACACACACACACACACACACACACACACACACACACACACACACACACACACACACACACTGTGGAGTCCATAAATGTCATTCACATACAGATATCTGACATGTGTGTGATACACACGCATCCCCTGCCTATGTCTTGCTTTCTACACTGCAGTATGTACAGATCTCTACAATAGTGTACAGGGGTGTGTAACAATTGGGATGTATTCCCCACCATACGTGGCATATATAGTCACACAAGCAAACATACATGGCAGTACTGTGAATCATAACCTGCTATATGATGATACATCTGACAGACATGCAGCTGTATTGGCCGCATTATGTGTACCAACGCTACCTTTGGCAATTGTGCTGCTATATGCACACGGGAGGACGTAAGTGTTACAGGTGTCAAGTGATGTACAGTCAGTAACACCTTGACCGCTGTGTAGGTTGTATGTCTTCACCTTCAGGTAACAGTAACATAGAGTACCGTTTGCACATGTAATGGTAGGATGGCTTATGACACACCTGTGAACTGTCCTCAGCAAACATACATCTGCAAAGGTGGACCACCACTTTATGTACACACATCCATCCATACCTGATGTACATCTTACCATACTGTCAGTATTTCACCATATACAGGTGTCAATGACGGGGCTGCATTGCAACTGCATGTTGTAGTTAGACACAGATGAATGACATACATCAGCTACTGCACATGCATGGTAGCTGCATGCACACCACTACATGTACATGTGTGTTGGTCCTACATTCCTGTCATGTAGCCATGTTTGTATGCATTGCAATTGGTGGACAAGTGTGATGACATACATGACAAATGGACTGTTGTATGATATGTTGGTTGTCATGGGTAACTGTTACAGAGGGAATGTTACCTCAGTCAACATTGCTACCTTATGTACTGTTAGCATTCAACAGCCATGGACCTACCTTCCATGTGCATGTGTGTGATTGCTGTAGCCACTTGAATGCACAGAGGACAGCAAAAGCTTTGCTATGTACATATGCATTGTGTGTGTTTGGCCATGTACATATCCACTGCGATTACAAGTATGTCATATCCAAACATGAGTGTTTTCTGGTGTACAGCGACAGTCATATGTTACAGCTGTGTAAGACCCAGGCCCCTGTTATGTGTAGAGCTGACCTGGTTATGAACTGTGGTATCATTGCATTGCATACCACATGATGGAACCATGTCAGTACATGTGTATTCTGCACAGTTGCTGTAGACCCATGTACAGTCCACTGGTCATGAGTAACATGGTGGTGTGGTAACGTTTAGATGTGTGCTGCTGGTCCAAAGACATGGTGATGTCCGAGGGCTACATAGTAGACTGCGGCATTTACTACTGTAATCTGCACCTGAGACATCTGTGATGGCTCTTAAGTGTGTACTGGTCAGTACATGTGAGTGGCCTTCATGTATGTGGGGACAGTAACACCTGGAGTGGTCTGTCATGGTCTTATGGCCCACATGTCTGTATCTGAGGTATATGGTGGTAGTGCTATTGTGCAGAACTGTGCCATATGCCAGGTGTTCCTCACTGCAGAGATGTCCGTATTCCCCATTGTTGGATCTGGATTGTCAGCTGTGATCACGAACGCTACACAGCTAGCACTGACGACCAGTGTCAGATGTGTGTAGTGCAGCATTCGTGCTAACAATGTTCACTGTCGACACACTGTGCCCTTCTGTGTTTAGAATCCATGTGCATACAAGACAGCCCTTCGCTACTAATAAGTGTGTGAGCATGCCCAGTATGCCATTGTGTAGCTGGACACACAGTACATTTCAAACTGTGCCCTTCCATGTTTAGAATCCGTGTGCATACAAGACAGTCCTTCGCTACTAATAAGTGTGTGAGTATGCCCAGTATGCCATTGTGTAGATGGACACACAGTACAATCCAAACGGATGTGTGCTACTACATGTGTGAGCATGCCCAGTGACACCTTGTGTCGGTTATGTGCCTCTGTGTATGGACATGACCATTGAAATCTTGTATAGCGATAGTGGTCATCCAGGCAACAGATGTCGATACCCCACGTCAGGATGGATTCCTACATTGAACACACTGGGACTGTCTTGAAGGGTGTACTGTCTGTGGTGCGTCTCGTATCCATGTAGTGCTGTAATAGTGCTCCATAGACAGGCAGTTGTCCTGCTCACACCACTGCCGTGTGTTTGTCTATGTCTACCTTGGGACAGTAATATGCTTTTAGACTGCTCCCTCTCCATACATTCCCTATTGGCGTCTTTGCCTTTGCTGATGATGTCATCCACCTAGAAGTATGCCTCAGGGAGTGCTGTGTTCCAGTAATCTCGGTAGTGCATTCTGTAACTGTGTAATGCTGTAGTGTGATAAAGTAGTTAGGTGTATTTTTGACTCCCAGCCCTGCCAAGTGTGTGTGTGTGTGTTTCCAGCTGCCTGGGGACAGAGTAATGCTTTTAGATGGCTCATTCTCCATACATTCCCTATTGGCGTCTTTGCCTTTGCTGATGATGTCATCCACCTAGAAGTATGCCTCTGGGAGTGCTGTTTTCCAGTAATCTCGGCAGTGCGTTCTGTAACTGCGTAATGCTGTAGTGTGATACAGTAGTTAGGTGTATGGTTGACTCCCGGCCCTGCCAAGTGTGTGTGTGTGTTTCCAGCTGCTTGGGGACAGAGTAATGCTTTTAGATGGCTCACTCTCCATACATTCCCTATCAGCGTCTTTGCCTTTGCTGATGATATCATCCACCTAGAAGTATGCCTCTGGGAGTACTGTGTTCCAGTAATCTCAGTATTGTGTTCTGTTACTGCGTAATGCTGTAGTGTGGTAGACTAGACAGGTAGGTGCTCAATTCCACGGCATGGCAGGTGTGTGTGTTTGGCAGTTATACCCTATGTGATATCTGTGGGTGGCTAGCTACGGGATGTGTTCAGTGTGTTTTGTTGCTGACATATATAGTGTCCACAACCCACATATTCTGCCAAGACACTGGGTTGTCAACACATACATACGCCAACAGGTCTGGTGAGTAAATGTCAGCAGCCCTACACTTACCCTTAATACAGTCTGACCCGTGTGACGCAACAGAACACACATGCCTTGATAGTAACAACACTACATGATGCAGGTGGCACATGTAGTTTCCTTTTCATGCCTGTCTAATGTTTTGCTGTCATGTGGACTGCTGTTATGATATAAATGCAATATCTACATGTGTGTACATGTATATGTGTATGTATATCTATGTATATATGTATACAAATAATATATATGATATATGTGGATATAGAGAGATAGACATAGAAACATATATGTCTGGGGACATCAGCACTATTGAATGTATGTGCCGGATGATCTGTACGTGATAACCTAGGATGTATGTATATCTGCCATGGCATAGTGGTAATGCACATCGTCTGTTGTGTGCAGGGTCCTGGGTTGTAGTCATGTAGACACCAGTTATTTTGTTGCTGGGAAGACCATGGGACATCGAATATGGTGATAGTAAGGCACCTGTTACCAGTTGTGTATGGATCTGAGCGACACTAAGCAGTGGTTATTAATTTGGAGGTTCGGTATGGGTCATATAACTATTCATTAGAAGACTATACTATGCAGATGAGGTTGACAATAATGTATTCCATTTATCCCCAGGGTGTGATGCAGATACCTGGAGTGTATGTGTGTGGTTAGCCGGGTGCAGGTCTCAAATATAGTTGACAGCATGGTAGGGGGGTCAGGCATACTGTGCGTACATTGCAGAACTGTGCCTCAGGAGTGCTCCTGCCTCAGCACGCCTAAGCTAGGGGTGTGTCTATACTTGCCTGGTGACATTGGGAGGGACAACAGCAGTGGTGGGGTTGTCAGGGTGTACAGGCTGCACAAACAGGTGATGATCAGCACAATCAGCAGATGACATGGCCAGCCTGCACCTGAACAGTACAGTAATGTGAGCAAGCATCATACACACAGGTTTCTTCCACACTCTACACCACCGTTGTATACCTGCGGGGACATTTCATAACACAATCCAATCAAATGAGAAGGGCTGCAGCAGGCAACATAGACCAACATGTGCAGGAGGCTGAGGGCAGTGAGGATGTGTATGCTGCTGAACATCCCTTACTGGGGTGACATAAGACTTTATAGACCCAGGGTGACTTACCAGGTGCTACATGAGATGGGGATTGTGGAGCACTGTGGGGTGGACAGAGACCTCCTACAGCGGCTTGTTGACCTGTGCCTGCCACACCTGACACATCAAACAGGCCGAGGGAAACCCATCACAGTGGATACCATGGTATGTGTTGGCCTGGGTATACTAGCCACAGGTACCTCACACAGCACAACTGGGGATATCATGGGGATCTTACAGGCATCTGCATCCAGAGTATTGCACCAGTTCACAAACGCCATGTCAACACATGCTAGTGAGCACGTACATGTCCTCAACACTCCTGATTAGTAGACCAGCAATATGCATCTCTTCAACCACATGGATGACTACCCTGGGATACTGGGTGCTATAGCCTGCACACACATACACATCAAAGCACCACCCAGTGAGCGGGGTATGGCCTACAGTCACTGCAGGGGCATACCCTCCAACAGCTAGGCCATATGCAATAGCTAGGGCATTACACTGAATGTTTGTGCTGTCTGCCCTTGAAGCTATGATGATTCCGATATATGGCTTCTAACACAGCTGTACCACACTTTTGCCAATATGGACATCTCCTACAGTGTCCTAATGGGGGATGCTGGGTAACCACTGGTGTCATGGCTGATGACACCCAGCAGCAATGCAAACACACCTGAACACTCACACCATAATGAGGCAGATGCACAGGCAGGACATGTAATTGAGCATGTGTTTGGGATGCACAGTTCACGGTTCTGGTATCTGGACACATCCGGTGGAGCCCTGCAGTATTCACTAGCTACATGCACACAATTTGTTATGGTATTTGCTATGCTACATATTCTGATCCTGCAGTAACGGTTGCTGCAAGAACAGCATGGGGCAGGGCCACACGGCCCAACACCACTGCCAAGGCCTGTACAGGCACAGTGTGACATGGCGAAGGAACTACCTGAGCAGGGCCCAGTCAGCGAAAGGTCGTGCACAGTATGACCTGCCCTTGGCAAAGAGGCAACACAAGGCATATGCACTGACACAGTAGGTACCCATGGATGTCCCCTCTCTGACCCGCACACAGTACAATGGATGCCAAACATGACACTACCTGTGCTCGGCCATGTATAGGAGGTGCACTGTGTGCATCCGACATAGGCAGCCCTCCAGCACCTTCCTCAGGTCCAGAACACCCCTAGGGTATTTCTATCGACCTAAAAATTGGCAGTTGTATTAGAATGTGTATTTACCCATTGCTATGGTATGTATGTGAGCATACAAGAGACTTTGGTGGCCGACTCTTAGGGCAGCAGACAGTACACGTCCATAGTGGCACCATGACATCTGTAGCACATATTGGGATCACAATGGTAACCAGTAGTACACAGGGTGTCCTAACCGACTGCAGATTATGGGATGAGCATCATGTGTGTCCATACAGCCCACACACGTTCCATGCAGCTGGACAGGTGTGGACGACTACAGACAAATGATATGCAATTGACTATGGATATGCCCAGTTAATGACCCCAATCCCCAAAGACACATACAGACTACAGCAGGCCAGGTGGTTTGATGTAGGTTGTGAAAGCTAGGACGTCCAACACCACTGTGCTGGTATTTCATGCTAGGGTCTGACGTACACTGGTATCCCTCCAACCAGCAATTTAGGTAGGTCCACACACTGACATGGAGTACCTGGCATACCAGTACAGTAGTGGTAGATGTGTACAACTGTCAGCTGTGCCCCCGTCCAACCTACACATGTGAGAGTAATGTGCGCCACCCACGGTGCTGTGTAGGACTGTGGATGCAGTTGGATGCCCCCCCCCACGCTATGCAGACATGGAGCAACTGTCAATGCCACATGACCATTAGCTACCCTGCAGACACAGCATGACACCTGTCTGTGTAGAATAGAGGGGTCGGCAACACAGTACTGACTATCTGGACATGTGACACATGCGTTACAGTTGTCCATACTTGGCATGCTCACACACATAACAGTATGACGGTAATGTCAGTCGACAACATGCGTAACAGTCAAACAGTCATACTGGGCATGCTCACACACTGACACACAGGACGGCCAGGCATGCATACACCAGTGGTCCGGACATATCTGCCAGTACATTGCTATACTGTTGGATGACTGCGCTGCATGGTGTGTGTGTGTGGCCTATTGTCTGTAGATATGCCATGGTCTATTGTTAATTCACATGACCTATGTGCAGTGCACAGGGTACTGCTACCAACACATGAATAGGGCAGTTCTTTGTTTGCGGACAGACCGACGCCTTTGGATACGGACTGGGTAAGGCACATTCCAGCAGGTGGGAGCAGTTGTGCGTGGGTTTGCACAATGTTAAGCACTGCTGATCTCTGGTTACAGCACCTTTTACCCGTTTAGACTCCACATTTCTTTGACAGTGCACTACTGGCATACTGGTAGACAAACATGCTTACAGCCGCTAGCTCACCAATATTTCTGCTTACATTTGTCACTCACGCTGGGTGTGTGCAATCCCTTGCGATGCGTATTACATCGGACTACATTACTACATATCGGGTATGTCTAACCATTTGGCGATGGCAGGCGTTCGACTGTACAGACTCGGCGGCCTGTCCAGTGACGTAATCATATTATATGCGTGTTCCTCATACGATCTGCTCACATCTGCCTGATACATGGGAACCGATACTCTGCAATGTTAACATGTGAATATGATTTTGTTAATGTATCGGTCCGGCGAGTCATGCTACTGCATACCTACTGTACGTTTTCCACCTTTCAGATTGCACGACGGGAGACTGTAGGAATGACACCTTTCCCACTTTGCATGGGACAGTCCCTCATTAGGCATATGACATGTGATGATACTCTAGCCATTGCAACTGTCCTGATTAGGGGACATTCTCATATTCTACGTGTCTTTAGTGGTTGCTTGTTACAGGTGTTGTATACCTGACACGTCTATATGTTATATATAGTAGCATAAGCAACTTTACAGCTGCTAGGCTATGCTTTGATTTGTGCAGATATGGATATTGCTGTACTATGCATGGCTGTAGATATGTTCTGCCCTGGTACGTCTGACATTTCTACAGAGCAGGTCCCACTTTGGCCATTCAGAATGGTGGAGGCCCTATAGATCCTATATGTAGAGCTATCACATGTGTCAAGGCAACACATACCCACAGCCAGTTGTAAACTGACTACTTCCATGGTTTGCATATGTTAAGGTTATTCTTGTAGCATTATAATTGCTAATACTGTTTCCTATTACATGTAGCTGTTTCTGATACAACAAATTAATGTCTGACACCACTACACACAATATATGGCCTCCTTTCCTGAACTCACAGGCCATGTGCCATAACATTCATTTTGCAGGACACAACTGTCCAGACGGGTGTGTCACTCACAGGTGTATGGGTGTGGAACCATCTATTATGCTATCATCTACCTGAGGTGGTCATCAAATTATGCACTTTCTGTCACTAGCAGACCTCACATACCAATGGGAGAGAATGAACACTGTATCAGGAACACTGCATAACACTATGTGGGACACATTTAGATGATTGGTTCTATTAACCAGACATATTGACAGTCACAGAGCATATGTATTCATTCACGTCTGTCGAGGTACATGCCGTTTATGACTCGTACATGCCATCTGTCATTACCTGTAATCTGCCACCTGTCCACCTAATATCACTAGTTCTGGAAGTGTTTATTTGGACTTTGTTACATTCTGATTTATAACTATGGACATCCATGCTAATCAGGTACACAGCACTGATTTGGTCTCTATGTATTCCCCCGATGGTTTACAGTATATCCGGTAGATGTGCTCTTCAGGTTTGGGACGTATAGGCGTCTGCTATGCCCACATAGGAATATTAATGACTTCCACTGGGTGGGCCTACTACATTTCTGCCAACCAGCACCTGCACACTTAAGCCCATTATTGCATACCCATGGTCCACCTACCTGGCACCCCTTTACAGCATTCATGACATATACTTACTGTGAGCACAGCTGGGGTATGAGCACACCCATACACATTGCCCACTCTCCCTGTCTCAGGACACATGTCGTACGTTTTGTCAATCCATGTATTATCACACTTGCACACCCTACTGTTCCATGTACACCTACATCCTGCTCGCATCGATGACACCAGGTTGACACATACACTGAATTTTTGGGGTCCCACAAGGGACACCGTTATCCATGTTTAAAATGTAGACCTTGCAGATCTCTCCCACTGCTACTTTCCTGCCTGTGTTTTGGACAGCAGCAGTGTAGTAATCTTTATTGCCTGTCTTTATGTCTGACCGGCCTAGCTGGGCAGTGTGGAGGGTACAACGTTTATTTATTGGACCTCCCTGTCACATATGCCCGGGCTGTATATATGTTACCCCTAATTGCTGTAAAGTAACCTAGTTATGTACATGTTTATATCTACAATGACATATTCGTTTTGTGTGTATATGTATATATCAATACCTGTTGTTTGTGTATATATATCTATCTATGTATATCTGTAGTATATCTTTGCGTGTGTATATATATATATATATACATATATATATATATATATATATATATATATATATATATATATCTGTATAAATGTATATGTGTATATAAATCTATATGTATATATATATATATATATATATATATATATATATATATATATATATATATATACACGTTTTTATCTATATATACATCTGTGTGTCCATTAACCTATACATTTCCCGAACATTGACACTTACACATTCGTATTGGGTTTTATCTCTGCTTCAACAGCATACTATTGCCTTAGTCATTATGACATCGACACTTCACTCCGGTGAACTTGTGAGCAGTATACTGCACGTTATACAGTGGACAGATGTCGCACGTTTTTCATGTCTGGGGTACCACTGATAAGTGTGATTTGATAGTGTCATTCGACCTATTACTCGTATGCGCAGCCTGTTATTCCTGCTACTGTGTTTGTTTCTGTGCACATTCATATTAATAATGTTAATAGAATGAGTGTTTGTGTTACTGAGATTGTACATCAACATATTGATGTCTGCATGTAGTTGTGTCTTTCTGCTTTTCCCGGTTTGGGGTTGTCACAGCAGAACTCAGTTCTGCTCATGGGTGGCATTTAGGTTTTACGTGCCGGGCTGCCAGCCCTGACGCACAACATCCAACAACGATACTTCCATTCACACATGTCTCCACGCAGACAACGCTCTACCTGGGAATCACACCTACGTACTAGCTGACCTCCACGGGCCGCTCCATTGCAACTGGCACAACATACCCTAGCACTCCTGTGTCCATAATTGCATATCCATAGTTTCTCCAGCACACCCGTGTTGAGTTTCCACGAATACCAGCCATTATACACCTGTTATCGCAGCCATGACACACCTTTACACATTGCCCTCTCATGAGCGTTGGGGCCCTACACACATTTTGTACCACCTCGTATATTCACAGGCTCACCATCCATTCATATTTTCACATACGTGCCTTTCCTGGTGTTATGGATTATGAACGATTTGCGGGTTACAAGTGTAGGTGGTCGCAACATGTACTACATTCCGTCTGTTTACAATGTTGACGTAGCACTTCAAGGATGTTATGGCCACTGGTATAACCCTGCCTCTGGTGCAAATAGCGGTGCTCTACTCACACTTGTGCAGCTTTATCTGACATACGCTGCAAGCATTTTATAATTCCTTACTTTCTCTAGATTCCCTTCACAACCCTCATGTTTGCTTTTGTCTTTCGGCGTTCCTTACATATCTATATATATATATATATATATATATATATATATATATATATATATATATATATATATATAATTGCATATTTCTGTTATGTCTGTGGATATGTATCTATACACACATCTATTTTATATATATATATATATATATATATATATATATATATATATATATAAAAGTTACAGCTGTACAGCTGTACAAGACAACATACATTTGCTATGTTAAAAGCTGCGTACACCCGCGCAGGTGCACTTGCATCTACTTATTCTGAGTTACATATATTTACTGGCACTTCTTTGGGATTACATGTGCCTTATTCCTTATGAAAGTACCACTTTGATTGATGGAATCGGGTTAACGGCCCCATGCGAGACACGCGGTCACCTTTACATGTATAAATGTTGGCTTTACAGCACAGAGGCATTCATTACACAATTAATATGTGCTATAGTCATACTTGAACCGGGAATGCCTTTACGTTAGGTGGATGCCCTAACCACTACACTATTGTTGTTCTGCCTCATTTATATGTATACCCATGGTTCATAGCTACTCTGACATACGCCTCACCACTTCCCTTACACAGCAGACCACTGGGCTGGACGTACCTATTGGCGGTGTGCTAACATATGATGCTTTTCACTTCCACTTGGTATAACTATCTACACTGCGTTGGACTATGGGCACACGGTTTTCAATGTCATTTGTTCGAGGGATTGAGACCCGTTATTCCCTACCATGCATTTGCGTTTGCTTCTTCATTTTCTGTTAGCAGGAACTGTCTTGCATGCTTTGCATATGTTTCAGTATCCACAGACACTGACAGATGTGATTACTATTGCTTGCAAATTGTTATATGCAAGCATTTTAGGTTGCACGTCGACAGCTGACATTTCCACGCCTCCGTGCGGCACTTCGATACACCCTATGCACTCGCGCTCCTTTTCTATGCACGTGGCTGTGACGGCAGCACACCTTCATTAATATGCATTTTGCGCTACTGCGCCATCTTCATGCCACACGGTCAGCGCAAGCCTAACGCCGGCCTTGTGCCGAGCTTCATGAATCCCGGGGCAGGTTTATTATATCCAAGCTTTTGAGCCAAAACTATTTTTCAAGAATGAAACATATTATAGAACAAGGTAATGACCATGTGTTCAAATTTAGGGTTTTACAAAGGGTATTTAAGAATAAGACAGGAGGAGATATTGTCAATATGACAGAGAGAGCTGAATATAAATGGATAAATTTTTTTAGGTCAGATGTGTTCCCAGTTTTTAATAAAGTGAATAGTATCAAACCTATTTTAAAGTTTAAGCAGTCATATGTTAGCTAGTAATTACTGTACACGTTTTCAGATTTTTTATAAGCTGCCACTTTAATGAAGTAGTAGTATCCCAAATGGGGTAATTATATATGTTTTCTGATTGGCTGGTATTGACTATTTTTGCGTGGTTTTAAATGAAGTGTTTTATTCTTGAAAAAGGCTTTGGCTCGAAAGCTTGGATATAATAAATCTGTTTATATGTGGATGCTCATACTGTGCCTCTTTTTGTTGCTAATCTTCTCCATCTGATTTAACTTGTACCTACAAATATAGCTCATGTCAATAGGTTCAAAGCTCCATAGGTGTTTACTAGGCTAATGACCACAAGGGCCTTTTTAAGCCTAGCCATGCATCTTAAATCTTTTACAAGTTCTGTACAAAAAATGAAAAAGCAACCAGGTACTCTCACCACGAAGTAAAGTAGACAGGCAGTGAGTCCAAAGTGAACCGGAGCTCACTACAATTCAGCAACAATGCACTAAAAAGGCAACAGCTTCCGCTAGTTCAATCAGCATTAAATCACAAATTACAAAAAGCAAGGAATTCATTCAAACAGGAACCATAAATCCACTTCGTAGAATAACGAAAAATCCAAAATGTAAGAATAAAACGTTTATTGTGAGCGTGCGTGGTCACCACCACGCTTCTTCAGACAGTACAAATAAAACTCTAACCATCTATTTATATAATAATGCATCTAAAAAGGCGCCAAAATAAAACAATCAACTCAGCCAATTAATCAATTTAAAAAATATACTAAAGAATAATATACAATACCAACTTTAAAAGGTATTTATAGATATTACAGTCATTTTAAAAAGACTCGAATACATAAATGATGCTGAAGTATTCACGTAAAAACCATTGCTCAATATGAGTTTCGAAATACTGAAAATCTTAATATTAATAGTGTTGGCAAGTATATTCATGAGCATTGAGAGTAGAGTTAGATTAAATGAAGCTAAATAAAGTGAATAATCTAACATAAAGCAGGTAACCCACATAAAACATTCAATACATTTAGAATGTTTAAGTATTAAATATTATAAAATATATATAATTATTTAACATAACATAATCTGCAACGGGAATTTACACATAAAACTTATTGCATATTGTATATGTAATGTATTATAATGTCTTACAGTGCAGATTATTTTGTTGTAAAATATCACAATATATAAATAAATAAATAAATGAATTGATGAATAAATAGATAGAAAAATTTTATAAAAAACTCTAAAACCTGATATCAAAACCTAGATGGAGTCATTAACAGATATTAAACATTAAATCAGTGAAAATAATATTGTGTATACATATTAAATATGAATGAGTAAAAATATGAATTATATCCTATTCGAGATTGAATAATGTAATATGAAATGCATGTATATATGTAATATAATATATGATATAAATGTATAAATAAATATAAGAATGTATATGGAATATAGACTTGGATGAAGTAAATAGACAAATAAATGAATAAATCAGAAAATAAATAAATAAATAGATTAATAAATAATATAAAAAATGTATGAAGAAAGATACTGTGTATGATACTAAAATATAACAAATGAGAGGGATGTGATACCTTACATAATAGAATGAATAAAGTATAAATATACACATATTTAAAACCAGATATATACACTTTATAAAAACTTTATATATAAAAAATGTATTTAGATAATTTATTAAAATTTTCAACAG
The DNA here is from genome assembly GCF_019279795.1 of Protopterus annectens. Classification (NCBI taxonomy): domain Eukaryota; kingdom Metazoa; phylum Chordata; order Ceratodontiformes; family Protopteridae; genus Protopterus; species Protopterus annectens. The sequence continues at coordinate 293,025,325 of NC_056738.1, read as the reverse complement.
GATGCATAATAAGAAAACAAGAAGGACAGAATATTTATAACCATGGTGTTAAGTCTGGGCTATAGTTCATTAATAAGGCTGTGTATAAAAAAGTTTATCTAGATTCCAGGACTGGTTTAATAGAAACGTGGTTATTGATGCCAGGAGAAATGTGTGCAGCCAATCTCAATATCCATTTTAACTCCTTATTTCTTAGGAGTAATGAATTATCTCCGCCTCTTTTGCCAGGCGTAACGATTTCTAATACCCTAAATACAAAGCCATGATGTGGCTGTTCCATAAGATGCTTGGCTAGGGCATTGAGTTCATTATTCTTACGAATATCATAGAGATGGCCATAAATTCTGTCTTTCAGGCATCTTTTAGTGAGACCAATGTAGAACGATGTGCAATTTTTGCATGTAGCCAAATAAATAAGGTTTTTAGTGCAGCAGTTGGCATAGAACCTGGGATGAAAATTGTAATTTAAAATAGGGTGTTTGTAATCTATGTCTTTTGAAATGTAGCTGCACCTCCTACAATTATGGCAGGGAAATGTACCTTGCTTATTAATAGATGATAAGCTCAATCCACCACTACTAATGTTGTCATTACACAATAGCTGTTTAAGATTCAGACTATTGGTGAACATAAAATATGGTTTATTCCCTACTAATTGTCTAACAAAAGGATCTACCATAAGTAATTTCCAGTTATTATAAAAGACTTTCTTGATGTCATTACTGATACTTGAAAATTTAATATTATGGGTACATAGTCCTTAGATCGTGTGGAGTATCTGTTGTCAGTAGTAGTTACATTCTGATGACTGGTTGATCTAGTGCCAATTACATTATTTCTGATTTTTGTAACTAAATCTGAATCATAGCCTCTCTCCTTGAATAATAGCTCTAGGTTGTTCGCTTCCAATTGTAGTTGATGTGCATCTTTGCAAAGTCTTTTTAATCTAATGAATTGGCTTTTAAGGATGCCAGGAAAAACATACCTAGGGTGCATACTGTCAAAAGATAAAAGTGTATTCCTCCATGTAGGTTTACGATAAATAGTAGAAGTTATGGTACCATCATCATTAATACTTAAAGTAACATCTAAAAAATTAATAGATTTGTTGGAGCATTCCATGGTGAAGCGTAAAAACGTGGAAGTGCTCTCAAGATAATTCCACATTTGTATAAAGTCTGACTCTGTACCTTTCCATATAATAAAAATATCGTCCACAAAACGTTTGTAAGTAATTATCTGAGTGAACAAGCGGTGGGTGAACAGATGAGTACGTTCCCAGGCCAAAACAACCAGGTTGGAATAGGTGTTTGCACATGCGTATCATCGCCACCCCCCATTTCTGCAAATAGTATTCATTTAAAAACATAAAAACATTATTGTTTAGTATAACATCCAATAATTGGCATACCAGTAGCTGTTTGTCATTGGAAAAAGAGTTATGAGACTGTAAAATATCTCTTATAGCCTCAATGCCCAAATCATTGGGAATTGAGGTGAATAGGTTCTTTACATCTAAAGTAATTAGGATATAATTATTGTGTTGAATATCCAGTTGTATTTCTGACAAACACGCTAGTAGGTGATAGGTATCTTTTAGAATAGTATCAAAGGAATCTACCACTGGTCTAAGTAAAAACTCTACAAGACAAGAAGCATGTGCTGTAATCCAGCGGTCGCCTGATACTATAGGTCGTAGTGGGATGGGAAAGGTATTTTTGTGGATTTTCGGAAGTCCTTTGATAATGGGTATGGTGGGGTAATCAATCAAAAGAAAGCCATACATATCTTCATTAATTTGCCTGCAGATGAGCAGGTCATAGAATATATCTTGTACACTTTTAATGATAGTCATCACTCTGCATAAATCAATTTTAGTGTAAGTCAAATCATCAGTGAGCATTATGCACATGTTAGTATTATAGTCAGCCCTATTCAGTGCCACAATACCTCCTCCCTTATCAGCAGGTTTAATAGAAATTTTATCAATCTGTTTTAAATGTTTTAAGGAATTAAATTCATCTAGATTTAGGTTAAAATATGTGGGTTTCACTTTGATGGAAAATAGTTCATAAAAATCTTGCTCACAAATATGCAAAAAACATTCGACACATTGGGGTAGCTGAGGTATAAAAGTGCTTTTTCTTTTAAAAACCGTGGATGTATCATGAGTGTTTGAAGCAGATTTATCTTTAAAGAAAACTTTTAAAGCTACCCGTCTACAGAACATTCTTAAAGTAATTAAAACATTAGTGAGTGTGTCCGAACAGGCTGGAATAAAATTCAAGCCACGGTTCAAAAGAGAAATTTCAGCATCAGAAAAACTATAGTCGGAATATTTATACAATAAACCAGTCACTTTTTCGTCATTCGTCCGGTGGATTGGAAGCTGTCCACAGATAGCTTCCTTTTCCTTGGGCCTCGACTCGTAGACCGTCCTCTGTTCTGAAACCTTTGCTTTACTGGGTATGGTAAAGAGTTTTTTGACGAGGAATCCAAAGGAACCACAACACTGGAATCTTTTGGTCTGGCTCCTGGATTAATAACAGTTTTTGTCAAGGCTAATTGGTTCGGAGGGGGCGTGTCAGTCAAATTAGGAGCAACAACACTAGTATTAGCTCCCTCCAAACTAGTAGTATGCAGATTAGCATTTGTTGGCAACAAAGTATCACTGATATTATCTGCAGCGGAAGTTTCTTCTGCAGAAACAAAGTGTTGAATATTTTTTATGTTGCCACGAGAGCCAACAATGTCATTATGCGTAGCATTATTGTTTCTAGGCCAAACAAATACCTGCCTTAATTTAAAGTCCTGGAAGTCTCTTTGCAGTTTACGCATCTTTGTTGCCTTCAGTCTTTCGCTGAAGGCATTAACTTGTAAACATATATTACGTAATCTGCGGGTACAATAGTCCGCTTTAAAACGGCTACTAAGTTCTTTAAAGTTGACATCTACTTTATCTCTTAACTCTAATTCTAAAGGAGAAAAGTAATCAAGAAGTAGTCTAATGTACCTGTGTCCAAGATCTAGGTTTAGATCCTGCCATTTTTTAAGGAGTTCTGGATGTGCCTCACCGTAAGACGGCATGCACATGACCCGCATCCCTCTTGGTACGATGGAATAGTGGAGACAAGCCTCTAGATGTTGCCTTTGCCAGGCGTATCTTTGTGGTTTATACATATCATCCTCTAGAGCTTTTGATGCGGCGTTGAAATCAGCTATGTTGAAACCTTCCGTATTCATGGGAGTGATGTGTTCAGCTTGCGAAAGATCCAAGGTCAATAAAGGGTTAGACTGTAAATGTAGCAAATCTTCAAGATGCACTACTGCTTCCCTCGTCCCTGGAACATAGTCAAGTTCAATGTCAACAGTATTATCCATCGTGTGCTGGCGGCGAAAATAAAGTAGGTAGAAGTAATGTACAAAAAAACTCTTCACCGACAGCTGAAGAGAGAATACCCGTAACCACAGGCAAAAAATGAAAAAGCAACCAGGTACTCTCACCACGAAGTAAAGTAGACAGGCAGTGAGTCCAAAGTGAACCGGAGCTCACTACAATTCAGCAACAATGCACTAAAAAGGCAACAGCTTCCGCTAGTTCAATCAGCATTAAATCACAAATTACAAAAAGCAAGGAATTCATTCAAACAGGAACCATAAATCCACTTCGTAGAATAACGAAAAATCCAAAATGTAAGAATAAAACGTTTATTGTGAGCGCTTTCGCGTGGTCACCACCACGCTTCTTCAGACAGTACAAATAAAACTCTAACCATCTATTTATATAATAATGCATCTAAAAAGGCGCCAAAATAAAACAATCAACTCAGCCAATTAATCAATTTAAAAAATATACTAAAGAATAATATACAATACCAACTTTAAAAGGTATTTATAGATATTACAGTAATTTTAAAAAGACTCGAATACATAAATGATGCTGAAGTATTCACGTAAAAACCATTGCTCAATATGAGTTTCGAAATACTGAAAATCTTAATATTAATAGTGTTGGCAAGTATATTCATGAGCATTGAGAGTAGAGTTAGATTAAATGAAGCTAAATAAAGTGAATAATCTAACATAAAGCAGGTGACCCACATGAAAGCTTGGATATAATAAATCTGTTTATATGTGGATGCTCATACTGTGCCTCTTTTTGTTGCTAATCTTCTCCATCTGATTTAACTTGTACCTACAAATATAGCTCATGTCAATAGGTTCAAAGCTCCATAGGTGTTTACTAGGCTAATGACCACAAGGGCCTTTTTAAGCCTAGTCATGCATCTTAAATCTTTTACAAGTTCTGGTACACTTGATAAGTGTAAGCAGGGGCCTGGAAGATGAAACACTTATAAGCAGAGGCCTGGGAGATGAAACATTTACAGGATGCCTGTGTCCATTAGAGACATACATGTCAAATCAGTGATGAACTTCCTGTTCCCTATCCAATTGTCCAAGTTACATTTTAACTGGGTTAGGGAAGAACTCTGTTTCACATGGATGGGGAGCCTGTTCCAGAGAAGGGGTAGTCTTTGGGATACAACTTATCTCTCCAGCAGGTACTATTTATATCACAGGCAATGTTTAAGTCTTAGAATGGGCAATTCTGATGCTGTTTGTTTTGTGGATGTGAAGGTGGTCCATCAGCATGGGGTCCCCTTCAACAGCCTGTGTATATATATATATATATATATATATATATATATATATATATATATATATATATATATATATATTAGTTAGGAGCCTCTGGGGTTGTTCCAATTATTTGATGTGCCTGGTTAGGTACATACCAAAGAGGTACTGTACTCAATAATAGATATGTTAACAGCTGAATACAGTGGAACAATGGCCTCATTGGACATAAATGCCATACTTTTGTTTATAAGTTGCTGAATGTCATGATTAATTGCCAGTTTATTTTTGTGTTTCCAGTTTTCACTGCTTTTTATTGTGGCAAAAGTTAAGCCTGTTTTTATATTCTGCCAATAAAGTAATCTGCTTTGAAAGAAATGTGCACATATGCACGTGTGCAGGCAGACACATGTGCAATCATGCACAGAGCTATAGCTAGGGTGAATTCTATGATTTTTAATGCTTAGAGGTTGAGATGTATGCTCTAATAATTAGTAGCTTTCCTGGCTGCAAAGTGTCAGGGGGCTTGATCAGCAAATCCTAACTGGTCTTCAGTGATTTACAAACATCATTCAGAAATGAATACTGGTGTTGTAAATGCAGTGAAAACTTAAGTGCTGTAGCTCACCATGTCTTTAGTACATTATTAGCATTCAGAAACAAATGCCAGTTTGTATTTGCTTTCAAAATTAAAGTACTGTACTATAATGCTCCATATGTAATATGAAGTACTATAATGCTCCATATGTAGCTGCTGGCTACAAATGTATGTAGGAATCAGTTTGTTACAGCTTAAAAGGTAAAGGAGAAAAGAGCATATTTAGCTATCCAAGTCCTCACCGGTGCTTTTCTTTGTTTGCTCAAAATAAAGTGGAGGTGGGCCACCAGAATGGAGGATGACTCCAGGCATAACAATAAGTAGTTACGCCTGTATATATACATACATACATACATTCATACACACACACACACACACACACACACACACACACACACACACACACACACACACACACACACACACACACACAGTGTGTGTGTATGGAAGTTTTAGGTGAGTTAAGCATATGCATTGTCTTGTTCCATTGTCCTATTATGTGAGCATGTCTATATTATTAACAGTTTTATATATATATATATATATGTGTATATATATATATATATATATATATATATATATATATATAGATATATATATTCTTTTTACAGTTATTTTGTATTGCGATTATTTAATATTTGTATATTGTCACTTTATCTTTACTTATGTTTGCTGGGGCTTCTCCCCTCAGGTATCCACTGAAAATGGGTTTGTTTGCAAACTCAGTTGGACTAACCCAGTTAACAAATGTGAAATGAATATATAAAATAAATAAATAAATATATGCATAGTGAGTTGCTCCGTGCACTTTTTTCAAACATTTATCCGCAGCATTAAATGACTATGTGCCTCCTTTTATTGCCGGATGTCCAGTCTGTTAATGTTTATGACCTTTCCTACATAACAGCATGGAATTAACCTGATATGCTGTATGTCCTTAGCCTAAAATGTCCAGTCCGCCTAGCGCGAACCACACTACATGTTTTCAGTTTGTGCTTATTGTGTACCTTTGTTCTGAAGGAGTAATGTTCTCTTCAAAGCATCAACAATAACTGTAGTACTGAGTGTACCTGTGAAATGAATGCTTCTTTAGTCCAGCTACTCCAGAGTGTGGCACTTTAAACAGAGCAGGGTACACACATTCTATTTGTTAATCTTTTCTGTGATTAGTACTCCATCTTCATTTCATTTTGTGATTTGGCCTGATATAAAATGTTTTCACTCAACACATATAGCTGTATAAAGGAACTGTAAAACAAAAATGTTACATATTTTCCCCTGCATATGAATTTCCCATGCACAGCCCAGAGACATCCCATTTCATTTTAGTTAGTAGTAATGTATGAAAATTACTCTCCTGTACAGATACTGTGGTTTTGTCACTAAACTACACTATCTGAAATAAATACTGAAATATCTGAAATATAAATTCTGAGGCTGAAGGTATAGCAAACCGAATGGCCAATAAATTCAACACAAATTTTACCCCTCTCTCTACTACAGCTGTTCCACCACATGGTATACTTGTAATCATCTTGCCTCCAGCTATCGTACAAGACCAAGTCCTAAACAAGCTAATCAACAGGTATACAGGGAACCTCCAAACACTGGGCATGCCTCAATTTGGATTTGTCAAGGGCATGTCATACTTATTCAACCTGGTGGACTTTTTGGAAAATGTCACCAAAGCAGTGGATGAAGGTAAAACCATAGACAATGTATACCTCAACCTATCCGAAGCTTGTGACACAATCCCCTACTCTGGCATAGTAAGAAAGCTAAATAAACTGGGAATATACTCTTATGTTATCTGCTGAATTGCCAGCTGGCTCACAGGATGTAGGACATCAAATAGGGAAAGCTACCTCCTCAAAGAGACCAGTCACCAGTGGATTCCCCATGGGTTCAGTGATGGGACATCTCCAGTCTGGCATCTACTTCTCTGAAGTAAAAGCAAATACCAGATGTCCTGACCGACTACGTTTGTAGATGACTGCTAGCTAGAAACAGTCAGTGAATTCCCAGAGACTTAGCCACCCTGTAGGAAGATTTGTCACAAACATAAAACTGGTGCCCAAATCATGGACTGAAACCAAATGCCAAAAACTGCATCATCACATCCTCTGGAAAGTAATCTATCCTGAGTAACCACTACATTGACAATACATTAAGAGTTGACACAGTTGTTTGTGATTTGCATACTTATGTGGATAGTGCCCTAACTTTCTACCAACATGTGTTCATTTTTATTAGAAAGTCCTTCCTCATTGCACAGCTTATAAAGAAAGAGATTGTGTCTAGATCCAGAGATGTCATTGCTCCCCTTTACTCAGCCCTGGTTAGGCCAGTCATTAAGTATAATACATCCAGTGGCATGTATAGGTCCAGAAGCATACAACAGTAATCTCAATAAAAATACCCTAATAAAAGGATACAAGGCCTCAACAACATGTCCTACAGAGATCAACTCAAAGACCTGTCACTATACTCGTTATCCTACAGACTGCTAAGAGGTGACCTGTGTCTGGCATACAAGGCATACTATGACCAGTTATTGATAGATTTACTGCACATCAAGTCTAATGTCATCAGAAATACTCCTTCTAGGGATCTAAACTTTTTATGCAACATAAATAGTATGGCTTGGAGGGACAAGTATCTCTGGAACAGACTCCCCATCCACTTAAAATAAGGGTCATTCCTGTCTGTATTCAAGCATAGCTTAGATCTATGGATGGATAATAGAAAATATACTCCAGGATTGCCCCTTGTATTACTAATGGATAGATGCAACTCCTAAATGCTTCATCCCATGATGGGTTGCCTCAAATTATCTTTTCTATGATCCCACTTATTCTCACTAGGGGTACTACATAATTATTGACCAAAAGATGGGTAAGGCCAGTCTAACAGCATACAGGCTAAGCTAATTCAAGCACCAAAAGAGAAAATGTCTAAGCTTAAAATGGCCCAAAAAGGCAGCTTACCTAGTACATACCTATGAACTTACAGTAAACTCTTGGTTAACCGGAACTCAAACAACCAGAAAAAAAATCGAAGAAATACAGTACAATTTTCATGTGTGGCACTTTGCCCCCCCCCCCCCCCCCCCACACACACACACAGAAACATATCTTACGTTTTTAGAGTTTGAGTTTTAAAAAGGAAGATAGGAATAAATTCCCTCTCTCCCCAACCTAAGAACAACCCAAACCAAACAAATAGTATAGGGTACAGTATTAGTCAGGCCTATTTTTAATAGCAACTGTCAAGCAACCAGAAACTGCAGTTATTCGATATCTAACAATCCCCATGGGTGCCTGTTAACCGAGAGTTTACTGTACTCTCTTTCTCAAACTGCTATTATCTTTCAGAACAAATAACTACCCATATATTCTTTGAAATCATTTAGGTTCATAGGTTCATAGGTTCATACTAGGCTATCTGCCCAAGGGCATTTATAAGCCTAGCCCATAGTTATTTGGCTTTCGCCACCCCTTTAGTTTGAATAAAACTATGCCTATTATTTTGCTGTGCCTCTGTCAAGCAGTGACACTGAAGTAATCCCTGGGGTATATCTGCGATCTCCCATCCATTGGTCAAGATTCCTCTTGAACAAGGCCAGCGAGGTGCTCTGCCTCACATGTACCAGGATTTTGTTCCACAGCATAGGGAGTCTCTGGGTGATGAATCTGTCCCTCCAGCATGTTCTATTAATAACCGTGTCAAGGTTTAAGTCTCCTGCCCTTGTGGTTCTGCGGGATCTAGATTTTTTGAGGTGAAGTATATTCATCAAATCAGGGTTTGACATGGCCTTATATGTCAGGCACAGGTCACCTCTGAGCAAGCGGTATGAAACTGAATAGAGCTGGAGTTCTTTCAGTCGGGCAGCATAAGACATATTTTTGAGACCCTTTATCCTTTTGGTGAGGAACTTTTGGGGCCTTTCCAGCTGCTGCAGGTGTCGGGTCAGATACATTCCGAATGGGGCATTGTACTCAATCATAGGTCTAATGAGTGATGAGTACAGGGGACGATGACCTCCCTTGATCTAGATGTGAATCCCTTCATGATCAGGTGGGCAATGTAGAAGGTTTTCCTAACTACTTTAGCAACATGAGTGTCAAACGAAGGCTACTGTCAACCTGGGTCCCCAGATCCCTGATGACTTCTTCTGTGCTCAGTGGATTGCCACCTATATGGTAGCTAGGGGTAACCTTGTTTTTCCCGAAGGGTATGACTATGCATTTCTTGGCATTTAACTTTAGGCCATGGCTCTGGCAACAGTTATCCATTTCTGTGAGGCCCTTCTGAAGGATATCTGTGTCAGATGTGTTTTCGACTATGGCACCCAGTTTGCAGTCATCTGCAAACTTTGTCAGCCATAACCCTCCTGCGTTTGCTTGTACTTCAGAAAAGTAGATGCCGAACAAGAGTGGATCCAGGACTGAGCCCTGTGGGGCACCACTTGTGACAGGCTTTGAGTCTGACATGGCTCCAGCAACTCTGACCCTGTGGGTTCTGTCCCTTAGCCAGTTTGCAACCCATCTTGTGATGTATGGGTTTACATTCAAGCTGATGAGTTTTTCGATGATACCTGAGTGGGGTATTGTGTCGAAGGCCTTTGCCAGGTCAAGGTAGGCTGTATGGACTGCCTTTCCCTCATCAATGGCCTTGGTGACTGTCTCGAAAAAGTCAACCAAGTTTAAAAGGCATGATCTGCCTTTGACAAAGCCAAACTGGGTTGGATCCAAAGTCTGCAAGTTCCCTATGTCTTTATTTATGAGTTCCATTATGATCCTCTCCATGGCTTTGCAGATAAGGCTTGTCAAGCTAATGGGACGGTAATTTCCAGGGTCGGTGGAGGCACCGCCCTTGTGAAGTGGGACCACAGTCGCCGTGCGCCACTCCTTGGGTACGTATCCTGAGGTGAGGCTAAGATTAAACAGCTGTCCTAACTGTGGGTTTAATTCCTCATTGAGTTCATGGAGCACACAGCCGGGGACACCATCCGGTCCCATGGATGCTGTGTTTTTTGCTTTGGAGAGAGCAGTTCTCACCTGGGCGTTGGAGATGTTTGGGGGCTACAATCCTCTGGTATAGATATCTCTCCTTTTGGGGGGGGAGTTTGCACTGAACCTGTCAGCCAGTATGTTGGCAATGTGTGTAGGTTCAGTAATCTTCACATCATTTTGAACTAATTCTGAGCATATCTGGGAGTTTCCTCCTAGGTTTCTAACATAGCTAAAGAAGGCCTTATGATTGTCTTTTGAGTCCTTGGCGATTTTTCTCTCAAAATTTGCCTTGGATGATTTTATGAGAGCTCTTAGTTTTTACTTATAATGATCAAAGGTGTCTTACCTTTCAAGGATTTTGCTCTATCTTGTAGTAGCTTCCTCCTTTTGTTGTAGAGCTTGTTTATGGCTGGGGTCCACCAGACTGGACGCTTGCCTTTGGTACAAAGAGTCTTAGTTTTATTTGGGATTGCCTGATCCATGCAGTCCTGTAGGTGCTGGTAGAAGGCATTTGTAAGTGATTCAGCGGTTTGAGTAATGTTTACCACTGGCTCAGGGGCCTTAAAGGAGACCACACTAGTTTTTAGAAGTGTGAAGTCGGCTTTTGAGAAGTTTTTCACTGTGGTCTTTTTTATTTCAGGTGGGGGCGGGATGAGGACCTCCAGCGAGATTAGTTTATGATCTGATCTCACTAGTGAGGGGTATATTTCCAGTGTTGAACATTGTGATCCCATGTTCGTGATGATGAGATCAAGTATGTTTTCTCCTCTTGTGGGGATGGTGACTAGTTGTTCCATGGCATTTGAGTTTATGAACTCCAGGAACCTTTGGGCTAGAGTGTTTGGGCTTGAGTAGTGTTCCCAGTCTATATTAGGGTAGTTGAAGTCACCTAGTATGATGGTGTTTGGAGATACATTTATCCCCTCCATTGTTTTCAGGAAGGCCATGTGAGGTTCCTGAGTTTGAGAGGGTGGCCTGTAACATGCTACAAATTGCAGAGCAGTCTTGCCTATGGTTAATTGCACCTGGATGGTCTCCGATGCATCGTGCGTTGCCACCAACCTTGAGGTGTGGGTGTCCTTTATGAATATGGACACCCCCCTCCTTTCTTGGTGTTGTCTGGATTTTGGGGCCAGAACGCATGATATGAGGTGAAACCTGATAGTGCTGGGGTGCTCTCAGGAGACTTGAACCAGGTTTCTGTCACAGCACAGACATCAATGTTCTCCATACTGAGAAGGGCCTCAAGTGCGTGCATCTTGAGATTGAGACTTCTGGCATTGAGCAGCATTACCCTTAGTGTTTTTACTTTTTTGTGTTCTAGGGTGGTAGGTTTAGAATTTGAGCCTTGCCTAAAAAAGGCACTATGGGGGTGGCAAGAGCCTTTGCCAATATCCGGAAGCCTAGGGGTGACAGGTGCAAGCCGTCCCTTGCGAAGCAGCGTGGCTTGTCCAGCATGTCATCCCAGGCAGACAGACATTGGATCCCCTTTGAATGACACCAGAATTTAAGCCAATTATTAAAGATAATCATCTTATCACTGTATTGTGGACTTTCTGTAGTACAGCTTTAACTGACAATTTCTAACTTGCCATATCAAAGCTTGTACCTAATTAAAATGATTAAGCTGAAAATTTTTGTTTTCTTGGTTTGTTTGCCAGGTAAATCCATTAGACATAAATGCCTCATCTGAGAAGAGAGCTGGCTAAGTTACTTGTTCAGTCCACAGTACAAATGTAGATTAAAGGATTCAATCTCAAGAGAACACAGTGAAGAAGATCTATGCATGACTTAAACCTTGCACAATGTCATATTGAATTGTCATCCATCCTCCTGCCAGAATATCACATAACAGTGATAAAGGAGTCAGATGCAAAATAATTATAACAATGACATTAGTAGCAGTGTGACCACTATAAATGTGGTTGTAGGGATCTGATTTAAAGGCCATGAAAAACGTGCTGAATAATAATTTCTTAGTAAAATATAACATTTTGATTTAATCTATGCTACCAAGATAACCAACAGTTAATAGCTAATAAATTAAAAGAATGATGTTGAACTTAAAAGTGATTAAATTAATTCACAAAGTACTAATGCTGTAATAGTATTATGAGAATGAAGACTATACAAAGAGGCACTGTAATTAGGTTACATCACAGCAAGATGTTTTCCCGTTCAATTCTCGGCTGGGGTGCCTTCTGTGTGGAGTCTGCATGTCCACCCCGCGGTCGAGTAGCATTCGGAAGACATGCGTGAATGGGCATGCCTTTGTTGAAGGTTGGGCATTGGGCCGGCACTTCTGCACCATAAAAATCGACTGCCAATCATCAGAGGACCCCCTAACCGGGAAAAGCCAAAAGAAAAACAACAACATATACTGTACACTATTGGTATGAAACTGCTAACTAGTCTGGAATGACAAAAGTGATAAAATTATATTATCTAAAAAAAGAAAACTAGTTGAATATTATTCTAAAATTGTATCATATAGTTTCCTTTTAGAAAACACATCTTAATATGTAAATATTTTGGTAATGAATGCATAGTAATGTTCTACAAAATACTCCCTGGGATATAAAAAGGGTGGGGGTTATGATTGCTTCCAGCTTTCCTTCCTTTACTGTGTATGTTCACAGATCACCAATGGTCATTAAGAATGACTGAAGCGGAAAAAGTACAAGTAAAACATCACGTTAAATATCACTCACAAATGCACCAGGGACAGCAGAAGCAGTAGTTAGTAGTGCAATGTGGCTGCAGGGAGTTACGAGCACCAGCAGTGCTGACTGGTCATGGCCCTGCCTCAAGGATAATTTGTGTGGTCTCACATGTACTGTAGCAGCAGTAAGGAGAAGTTATATGTTACAGCCTAAAGGGCCATGAAGAGTGTGTGTGCTGGTCACTTTTTTGAAAATGTCATATATGTGAAGAGAAGGTAAGTTGGGGACGATAGTAAGGGAAGTAAGCAGAATGTAAGGAGGCTAGGGTAGGTAGCAGAGCTGGAAAAACAAACATAGGAGACATAGTAGTGACAGGGGAGGTGCTGGCACAATCAAGAGTTTAGAAGACAATGGAGAAGCAGCATCAGACACACAAAGAAAAGAAAATCATTAAGGTTGGATTAGAGAAAAAATAGGGGTGTGCAAGGACATAAAAGGGAGAAGAACTCTGGGAGGGGGGATAGGATGGAGTGTGCAGCTGTATTCCCTGCCAGCTACAGCCTAGTGGGTGCTCGATAAGATTGGAATAAAACATAGTTGTCCGTAATAGGGAGTATTCAGCATAAACAGAATACTAGACCTTGCTGTATACAGTACTGACATGTGATTTGTACAATCAGTAACTTGCTTGTATGGTAACAATTTATCTAAAGTCCATGACATTGATGGCAAATCACTTTTATCCTAAAATAAAGTACTACTCTGGACACTACATAATGTGGCAACCCTAGAGAAAAACAATACCTATCATTGACTATGACTATGCCAACTGACAGATTTGCAAACATGTAAAGCTACACTACCTGCAGCAGGCATGTTCACCTTTGTGCTACCTGAGGCAATTAAACCTCCACCTGTGCAGCAGTACATTCACTGCAAATTATTCAGGGTCTGTAGAGAAAAAAATGGGAGCCTGTTAGATATTTACATAGCGATTAGTGGCAGTCACCATTTTTTTTGGGGGGGGGTCCATGACAGTATACATTTGGTGACTGCTCTTTCACTTCTGCCTTCCATTGGCCCAAAAAGTCTGGATTTCTCCTTTTCAAGTCATGCATCTCTCACTATTTCTTCATATGCCAGTGGAATGTGTCACAGTATAAGGCAGAGGTTTAGAGCAACCTGGTACAAGATCATAGGAGGTTACTAGGCTAATGGCCCTGGGGCCTTTACTAGCCAAGTCAAGAGTTTATCCCTAAAATGAAACCTCAGTCAGCACTTGTCACCCCTGTCAGTGAGGGATACAGGTGCTAACTGAGATTTCTTTTTGGGGATAAATTCTTGGCTAGGCTTGTAAGGGTCCCAGAGCCATTAGCCTAGTAACCTCCTATGATCCTATGATCTTGTGCCAGGCTGCTCTAGACCTCTGCCTTATACTGAGTCCCTTGGCAGTCCTCAAGGAGTGTTGGCATGTAATGCTGGTGGAGGTGGACTTTTTACTCCCCGGACACCACCTTTAGGCTTTGAACTCTCTCTTTGAATCCATATTTGCCACTCTAACAGTTTGTGTAGAATCATGAATGAAAATGTTGTGGTCAAACCATTTCACATGTGTCAACTGTAGTGCAAGTAGGATCAGCTCATTTGCATGATGGGTAGTGGAAAAATCCAGACAACGTAGTGTATGATAGGGGTTGAACATAGCAATTTGAGGTGTCAAATATAGCAACCCAGCTTCCTGAACTATGGTGTTGTTGAATTGTGCAATACAGTATGCATTGACTAGAATTATGCATTTCTCCAAGAGCCATGAGCTGAACTCTACATGTTCGTTCCCACCCACAGGTGCCTAGATATATCTATGATGCTTAGTGGGAGGTAAGGTAAAGTTTATTCACTTTGTACAATGCAAAAACTTGGTGATTCAGAAATGTGTGTGGTTTGAGCCCTCATTTGCATAATGCTTACACTCAGATGCCCAAGCTATCATTAAGAAAAACATTGTTCCTAACTGAGCTACTGCAGAAGCCACAGATCACCAGCATCATCACTCAGCTTGAGAAACTGTTTTAATTCAACATCTGCTTAAACACCAGTCAGGTCAGTCCCAACTTTATTTGTTTATTTAAAATTTGTTTACCAGAAAAGTCATTCCCAACTTTATTTATTTAACATTTGTTTACTGGGAAAGTCCAACTTGGAAACATACCTAACCATACCTAATTACTCAGCTATGTGCTTTGTTAGTATGCCACAAACATACCTAATTACTAAAATATGTGCTTTGTTAGTATGCCACAAAGATACATAATTACTAAACTATGTGCTTTGTTAGTGTGCCACAAACATACCTAATTACTAAGCTAAGTGCTTTGTTAGTATGCCACAAACATACCTAATTACTAAACTATGTGTTTTGTTAATATGCCACAAACATACCAAATTACTAAACTATGTGCTTTGCTAGTATGCCACAAACATACCTAATTACTAAGCTATGTGCTTTGTTAGTAAGTCACAAACATAACTAATTACTAAGGTATGTGCTTTGTTAGTATGCCACAAACATACCTAATTACTAAGCTATGTGCTTTGTTAGTATGCCACAAACATACTTAATTACTAAACTATGTGTTTTGTTAGTATGCCACAAACATACCTAATTACTAAACTATGTGCTTTGTTAGTGTGCCACAAACATACCCAATTACTAAGTTATGTGCTTTGTTAGTGTGCCACAAACATACCTAATTATTAAGGTATGTGCTTTGTTAGTGTGCCACAAACATACCTAATTACTAAGCTATGTGCTTTGTTAGTGCGCCACAAACATACCTAATTACTAAGGTATGTGCTTTGTTAGTATGCCACAAACATACCTAATTACTAAACTATGTGCTCTGTTAGTGTGCCACAAACATACCTAATTACTAAGGTATGTGTTTTGTTAGTATGCCACAAACAAACCTAATTACTAAGCTATGTGCTTTGTTAGTGTGCCACAAACATATCTAATTACTAAGGTATGTGCTTTGTTAGTATGCCACAAACATACCTAATTACTAAGCTATGTGCTTAGTTAGTATGCCACAAGCATACCTAATTACTAAGGTATGTGCTTTGTTAGTATGCTACAAACATACCTAATTACTAAGCTATGTGCTTTGTTAGTGTGCCACAAATACCTAATTACTAAGCTATGTGCTTTGTTAGTGTGCCACAAACATACCTAATTACTAAGCTGTGTGCTTTGTTAGTGTGCCACAAACATACCTAATTACTAAGGTATGTGTTTGGTTAGTGTGCCACAAACATACCTAACTACTAAGCTATGTGCTTTGTTAGTATGCCACAAGCATACCTAATTACTAAGGTATGTGCTTTGTTAGTATGCTACAAACATACATAATTACTAAGCTGTGTGCTTTGTTAGTGTGCCACAAACATACCTAATTACTAAGCTATGTGCTTTGTTAGTGTGCCACAAACATACCTAATTACTAAGCTATGTGCTTTGTTAGTGTGCCACAAACATACCTAATTACTAAGCTATGTGCTTTGTTAGTATGCCACAAGCATACCTAATTACTAAGCTATGTGCTTTGTTAGTATGCCACAAACATACCTAATTACTAAGGTATGTGCTTTGTTAGTATGCCACAAACATACCTAATTACTAAGGTATGCACTTTGTTAGTATGCCACAAACATACCTAATTACTAAGGTATGCACTTTGTTAGTATGCCACAAACATACCTAATTACTAAGGTATGGCTTTGTTAGTATGCCACAAACATACCTAATTACTAAGGTATGTGCTTTGTTAGTATGCCACAAACATACCTAATTACTAAGCTATGTGCTTTGCTAGTGTGCCACAAACATACCTAATTACTAAGCTATGTGCTTTGTTAGTGCGCCATATCATACCTAATTACTAAGGTATGTGCTTTGTTAGTGTGCCACAAACATATCTAATTACTAAGGTATGTGCTTTGTTAGTATGTCACAAACATACCTAATTACTAAGGTATGCACTTTGTTAGTATGCCACAAACATACCTAATTACTAAGGTATGCACTTTGTTAGTATGCCACAAACATACCTAATTACTAAGCTATGTGCTTTGTTAGTATGCCACAAACATACCAAATTACTAAGCTATGTGCTTTGCTAGTGTGCCACAAACATACCTAATTACTAAGCTATGTGCTTTGTTAGTGTGCCACAAACATACCTAATTACTAAGGTATGTGCTTTGTTAGCGTGCCACAAACATACCTAATTACTAAGCTATGTGCTTTGTTAGTGTGCCATAAACATACCTAATTACTAAGGTATGTGCTTTGTTAGTGTGCCACAAACATACCTAATTACTAAGCTATGTGTTTTGTTAGTGTGCCACAAACATACCTAATTACTAAGGTATGTGTTTTGTTAGTATGCCACAAACATACCTAATTACTAAGCTATGTGCTTTGTTAGTGTGCCACAAACATATCTAATTGCTAAGGTATGTGTTTTGTTAGTATGCCACAAACATACCTAATTACTAAGGCATGTGCTTTGTTAGTATGCTACAAACATACCTAATTACTAAGCTATGTGCTTTGTTAGTGTGCCACAAACATACCTAATTACTAAGGTATGTGCTTTGTTAGTATGCCACAAACATGCCTAATTAATAAGGCATGTGCTTTATTAGTATGCCACAAACATACCTAATTACTAAGCTATGTGCTTTGTTAGTGTGCCACAAACATACCTAATTACTAAGCTATGTGCTTTGTTAGTATGCCACAAGCATACCTAATTACTAAGGTACGTGCTTTGTTAGTATTTCACAAACATACCTAATTACTAAGCTATGTGCCTTGTTAGTATGCCACAAACATACCTAATTACTAAGCTATGTGCTTTGTTAGTATGCCACAAACATACCTAATTGCTAAGGTATGTGCTTTGTTAGTATGCCACAAACATACCTAATTACTAAGGTATGCGCGTTGTTAGTATGCCACAAACATACCTAATTACTAAGGTATGCGCTTTGTTAGTATGCCACAAACATACCTAATTACTAAGGTACGTGCTTTGTTAGTATGCCACAAACATACCTAACTACTAAGATATGTGCTTTGCTAGTATGACACATTTATAGCTAAATCAAAGCTTTTAAGGGGTTTTAGCAAAACTGAACTGTTTGAATTAGTTACAATAAAGTCATGAACTATATGAGTTAATTCTATTGTATGTTCAGATTCAAGGTGTGTTGTTTATATGCTTCTGAATCACTCTTCTATCTTTATTTATGCCAGTTACATATACCAGGACACACATTTTAGTATTCCTTATTACCATGAAACCATAAAAAGACTTGGTAAAAAATAAATACATTAATAATCAACATCATGTCCTGTGGCCAAGGCAAATCCACAGAGAGGTGACACCACAAAAACTTAGGTTCAGCACACATTAGTTTACTAGATCATTAAGCATTATTGTCCATCAAACATGTATATCAAAACAACCCCCAAACACCATTTACATACCAACATTTGTCATGTGACTAAAAACCTATTTATAATAATATTAATTTTCTTTACATTTAAAAAAAGATAAACATATGTTAATACACTTGGACATTAAAACAAACCATCTCATAAGGACTACTATGCAAGTTTCATATAACATCAAATGAATAAGTGATGAGAAATTAAAACTGCTTTAATGTGTTTTTGTAAAATGATCAAGTAATAAACTATTATTCTAAATAATTTATGTACTTACTCAATAAAATGTCATCATTACCATATAATGCTGATCTGGTTAACTTGGTTCTAAAAACACTCATAGTTTAGCTACTCATAACGTAAGAACACGATTAATTGAAGCATAGTCATTTAGCTAGGTGATGGGAGGGTTGCTGCACTCAACCTCAATTACCACAGCCCCTCATTGCACTGTATATTTCCCATTGTTCACTCCTAGGGTTATAAAGCTTAATTTCCAACAGTGCAAACATAAACTTGCCATAATCATATTACACTGTTGCACTTATAAAGTGCATTTTTTCATTGCACCTACTAATGTCACAGTGGTGCTTATAAATTCTGTGTTATCAATATAATATGACTTGGCAATAGTTACAAATGGCAATATATATAATTCCTTTGGTTTTACAGTTGCAACCATCATCTTCTTTCGGCTGTTCCCATTAGGGGTCACCACAGCGGATCATCTGTTTCCATTTTTTCCTGTCCTCTGCATCTTGCTCTGTCACATTAGCCACCTGCATGTCCTCTCTCACCACATCCATAAACCTTATCTTAGGCCTTCCTGTTTTCCTGTTACCTGGTAGCTTCATCCTTAGCATCTTTTTCCCAACATAGTCAGCATCCCTCCTCAGCACATGTCCAAACCAACATAATCTTGCCTCTCTGGCTTTGTCTTCAAACCTTCCAACCTGGGCTGACCTTCTACTATACTTATTCCTAATCCTGTCCACCCTCATCACACCCAGTGCAAATCGTAACATCTTTAACTCTGCCACATCCAGCTCTAACACCTGCCTTTTTGTCAATGCCACTGTCTCCAACCCATATAACATAGTTGGTCTCATTACCCTCTTGTAGACCTTCCCTTTCACTCTTACTGGTACTCATCTGTCATAAATCACTCCTGACACTCTTCTCCACCCACTCCATCCTGCCTGTACTCTCTTCTTCACCTCTCTTCCACACTCACCATTACTCTGAACTATTGATCCCAAGTATTTAAACTCATCCATCCTCACCACCTCTACTCCTTGCATCCTCACCATTCCTCTGTCCTCCCTCTCATTCACACACATATATTCTGTCTTAGTCCTGCTGACCTTCATTTTTCTTCTCTCTAGAGCATATTTCCATCGCTCCAGGGTCTCCTCCACCTGTTCCCTACACTCACTACAGATCATAATGTCATCTGCAAACATTATAGTCCATGGGGACTCCTGTCTGATCTTGTCTGTCAATCTATCTATCACCATTGCAAATAAGAAAGGGCTCAGAGCTGATCCTTGATGTATTCCCACCTCAACTTTAAATGCATCCGTCACTCCCACCGCAGACATCACCGCTGTCACACTACCCTCGTACATATCCTGTACCACTCTTACATACTTCTCTGACACTCCCGACTTCCTCATACAATACCACAACTCATCTCTAGGCACCTTGTCATATGCTTTCTCTAAGTCTACAAAAACACAATGCAACTCCTTCTGACCCTCTCTGTACTTCTCCATCAACACTCTCAGAACAAACATCATATCTGTAGTGCTCTTTTGGCATGAAACCATACTGCTGATCACTAATCATCACGTCCGTTCTTAACCTAGCTTCCACTACTCTTTCCCATAACTTCATGCTACGACTGATCAGTTTAATCTCTCTGTAGTTACTACAGCTCTGCACATCACCCTTATTCTTAGAAATCAGTGCCAAAACACTTTTTCTCCATTTCTTAGGCATCCTCTCACTTTCCAAAATTTCATTAAACCATCTGGTTAAAAACTCCACTGCCATTTCACCTAAACACCTCCATGCTTCCACAGATATGTCATCTGGAGCAACAGCCTTTCCATTCTTCATCCTCTTCATAGCTATCCTTACTTCCTCCTTGCTAATCCATTGCACTTCATGATTCACTATCCCCACATCATCCAACCTTCTCTCCCTCTCATTCTCTTCATTCATCGACCCCTCAAAGTACTCTTTCCATCTGCTCAACATACTCTCCTTGGTTCTATGTTTCCCTCATTATCCTTTATCACCTTTACCTGCTGCACATCTTTCCTAGCTCGGTCCCTCTGTCTAGCCAATTGGTACAGGTCCTTTTCTCCCTCCTTAGTGTCCAACCTTTCATACAACTCTTCATATGCCTTTGCTACCTCTCTCTTTGCCATGCACCTTATCGCCTTATATATCCCTGTCTACTTTCTTCATCTCTCTGACAATCCCACTTCTTCTTTGCCAACCTCTTTCTCTGTATACTCTCCTGTACTTCCTCATTCCACCACCATGTCTCCTTGTCATCCTTCCTCTGTCCAGATGTCATACCAAGCACCTTTCTAGCCGTCTTCCTTATTAGCTCTGCTGTAGTTACCCAGCTATTTGGTAACTCTTCACTGCCACCCAGTGCCTGTCTTAACTCTTCCCTGAACTCCACCTCACAATTACCCTTTTTCAGTTTCCACCATTTGATCCTTGGTGCTGCCCTCACACTCCTCCTCCTCCTTTTCTTGATCACCATCATCATCTTACAAACCACCATCCTATGCTACCTAACTACACTTTCCCCGGTCACCACTTTACAGCCTCCAATCTCCTCCAAACTGGCCCTCCTACATAAGAACCATTACTCTAAATTAAAGGTTTTATTAGGTTTTTGATGACCAAACTCCCACTTTCCAAAATATATTTGCATTAGTTGCAGTGACCAGACTTCTTTGTACATTTATTGACACCAAATCTAACATCACACCTTCAAATCCACTTTTTAAGTTCTCAAGTTTATATACAAAACTAAGTTTGCCCCCAAGAAATGTGTCAAGTTCTTCGTCAAACCTAAAAATATACCAGTTAAATAAAATTATGTTCTTCACTACTGTTGAATAAGGCTGATATTTAATTATCATTGTGCTATCAAAGTTGTTATGATTTGTTACATCAAGCTCATGTGACCTATAGATTCTTTTCCACAACAATGTTATATACTTGGTGTTCCTATATAAGATCAATAAACATAACTGTCACTTTATCATATTCACCATGAAGCATCCTGTCATCTGATATTGTTCTAGCCAATTTCATGAGCTGTCCCTTCACTAAACTCTTTTTCTGTACTGTTAGGCGGTGACTATTGAAATGCAGTAGACATTTGAAAATCTTGTTTTCCTGTATGCATTAGAAGAGAGCCTTCTCCCCTTCCCCGAGTATTTTAACATCCAAGGTAATTTAATAATTATGATTGGTCTTAATTACCATGTCACTACACAACCATTAGCATCTGTGTTATGCTATTTTATGTTAGCAGTGTGTGTCCTTGAATTGTACACACCAGCTTGTAGACACTCATCATGTCGGAATCCGTCCCAATATAAGGAGATCACAGCCATTACTGACTTTCCCAGCCACGGCTGTCTGTTCTAGAGCCTGATGCCAGTCTTCAGTCTACTGCCCTGCTTTCTCAGCTCAGCTGAAGTGCAAAAAAAAAAAAATTATTTTTCCAACTTTAGAACTATACCTCTCAGGTGTCTCTATTTTGGAGGAATATACCTATTTTCAAGACTTATTTACTCATTCACATAATTTTCAGAAACCCCACATCATACATGATTTTTGAAGCTGTCTGGTACACAGAAAACTATACAACATTACATACTATTATCAGCAATAATTTAAAGAAAGAGGTCATACATCTTACATCTGGTTTTTTTTTTTTTTTTTTGAAGTAAAAATAAATGGCCTTGCATAGTAAAATTTTGCAATACAGTTCATTATTAAAGTCTACAAATTTTCTTTCTTTGATAACTTGCTTATAACTTTCAATCATATTTGTTACTCTGCCTTTTTTAAACATGTGCTTTTGAGTAGTACCTCAAATTCCTACTGGAAACAGGCAGAGTTATATTATATTTGCTATTCAATTTATATGCTAATTATATTATCAAGATTTTTGGCTGGCTATCCCTACTTTTCACGGTCCTTTACTCCCATTTTCAATATCTGCTAGCTGATAGGCACTAGTCACAAAGATCCATTCACCACCTTTGCCTCCTCAGTTATTCAACTGAAGAGCAAAGAAGGTCCACTTCCTTACTCGGGTGCTACAGGCCAGATCCCAACCACCTCAGCTCTTCAACTGAAAAGGTGAAAAATGAGGATTTCTACTGTAAAACTGTACCGTTATTAACAATCATGAAGTGCCAAAGAGAATGCATGAACCATATTTTCAAATCTCACCCCTAACCATATCTGCAGACTTTTAATCTGCTAAACTACTCTTATTATATTATAATGTGACAAATCATACGTAGTAAGACATATTCTGTCTCATTTAAAAGCTTCATATAAAAATGCATGCTCACATTATGCCTTAGCTTGACTGAGAATACCTTTCATACCTGATATACTCTGAATATTTCATTGATTCACAGCAAGAGGAGATAGTCAAGCTGATCACAAGATAGCTTTCCTTGTCATTTTAGGAGGGATATAATCTGTTTCTGAAGTTTAAATAATTATTTCATATAACACAAACGTCATACTTCATGACTTGCAAGAACACTAGAATATCTATTAGGACATGCAATGCAGAAAAAATTCTGTTACATTAGTATTATGGCACTAGCTAAATAGAGAGATAAACATGAAGCACACTACATAAGAAAATGAGTCTGCATGATGTTCTGTGCAGTTGCTTAAGAGAAACCTGAACTGGCTCGTCAGTTTGATATGCCTGAGATAATACAATTTACTTCATCCTGTCAAATTCCCAAAGGTTCATGGGAGTAGTCTATGGCTGTAGTAAAGTTATATGTCAGAAACCATGAACCAGTACACAAGAATATTAGGAGACAGATTTACTGTTGTGTGCATTTGATGGTGTTTCTGATGGATTTGAACAGTGTGCCAGTGTTTCCAGGTTAAAGTTGAAAAGACTAATGTAGACATGAAATTAGTTTTGTGGCATGTCTTCATGTATCTTGTTGATGGTAATTTAACAGAAAGGCAAGATGTACAGTTGAGCTCTGGGCAATGGAATTATTAATATTAGTACATATCAATATGGTAAAGCAGCAGCGAGAAGCCTCGCTGTCCATTTTTAATGCTGCGTACTAACTCTAAACCAAACCCTATAATTTATTTAACAAAAGTCCTTTCTACAACACTATTCAGACAAATTTGGTCTAAATTTAGTAGGTGTAGGCTCTGGTTATGGCATCACAAAAGAAATGTATTTCCTTTTGCAATATTTTCTTTTAATGATTGTTTTTCGTAAGTTTTGTTTTTTGAAATGAGCACATCTCTCTTTTGCATTTCAATGATTGTTCATTTATGTTATTTATCATCTGCTTATATATATATATATATATATATATATATATATATATATATATATATATATATATATATATAAAACACACATATAAAAGAGTATATAAGGAATAATCCCCAATACCTTATTATACAAGTTAATAATCAGGGACCCTCCACCATTGGGGCATTTTAACTACAGATGAAAGGATTAGAGACATAGTGGATATTAAACCCAATTTTACTTATAAAAACAAAAAATCTTTTAAATGTTAGCTGTGCTATAGGGATTCTAAGTTGATGCATACAGATTTACCTGTTAAAGATCAGATTGTTGGTACTCTACCCTGTGGGAACTGTAGACATTGTTCCCCTATTGATACAGCCAATGTTTTTATACATCCTATATCAAGACAGAAGTGTATGTTTAATTTGTATGCACACTGTAGAACTAGAAATATTATTTATTTAGTTACATGCACTGTATGTGAAAGTTTCTACTTAGGAGAATCAAATAGAATGCTCTATGAATGTATTTGTGAGCACAAATATGCTATTAAAAGGACAATTTAACAAATGCCTTAGCTAAGCATGTTTTGAATCAGGCTCTTTACACTACTTTAAGTTTAAGGTGGTAGAAAGTGTGTATAAAGCACTAAGAGGTGGTGATTTTGTTAATTTTACTGAAGAAAGGGAACTATACTGGATTTGTAAGTTGTGTGCAGACAGGAAGCCGTGGTTAAATGATAGGGTCTCTTTAAGGCCAGTCTTGAAATCCAGAGATTTACCTAGATGATTACTGCATTGTCTCTATTGGCTGTGTAATAATATATTAACTTGAATTGTATGATGCTTTTTATTCAATCTGATGAAGAACCTTGTGTTTGAAAGCGCTTATTGTGTGGATTAAAAATGTTTTTATTCAGACCGCCTTGAATGTTGGAACTTTTTTTTGTTTTTTACTTTGAGGATAATTGATTTGGGAAGTTCCTACATTTTTCCTGCTTGGACATATTTTTTCTTTTGGTACATATGTTCTTATGTCCTCTCATGATCCATGTTTGGCTGTTCTACTGATTCTGCTTCTGTGGAGCCATCCCCTGTTCTGCCTCAATGGAGAGACTGTAATCCTGATCGTATTTTGAAACTACTGCATCCCGAGAATGAGAATCCATTGCTGTTTTTTGCCTCTAATAATACTGAGAATGCGGTGTCTCAACAGTCTGATGTAAAGGTACCACCTCAACAGGAGATAAAAGGTTTGGAAAGTGATTTATTTAAGCTTAAACACCTTCAATGGCAGAGACTGCATATGGAAGCATATTTGTTTCACCCTATAATTCCTAGGGGCTTAAGAATAACTTTGATGCCCACATATAGTGATTATTATGAAGGCTTGCTTTCCAAATGGCAGAAGTTAAACTTAGAATATAGTTTTGGCTATATTTGGCTGCTTATTGACTTCTTTACACCCATAGAGAAAGAACTAGCAGCTGCCATTGATATTAAGAAGCAATGTCTTTTTAATAACTATGATCATGATTTGTGCCTGCTTGCCTTTGATGAAGTAGCTGACAGTATTTCTGCCTATGAAAATAGGCTTAAAAATCAAAAGATGAAGAAACTGGCTCATCACCAAAGGGATTTCTGACAAGGAAATGTTTTTACCTGGCCTCGTTTTAATAAAGTAAGAGACAATGCTAATAGTAGTGTTTCGTCGATGTCTGCTGGTGCACAAGCACCTTTACTAACTGCTAGTTTGAATTTGCCATCTGTAGCTTTAACTAATGATCAAGCTCCTATGCAACAGCAAAGGCCTATCATGTCAGCTGATTCAGCTGATGTGGGTTCTGCTTCACAGCAGCAGGGCATCAGAAGGAAAGTTGTTGCACCGCAGCAGGTTTTTGGGGATCTTAAACTTCCCCTAACAATAAAACAAGTAAAAATGGTAGAACAGAACAGGAGAAGGAGTCCAAGCAAAGGGAGAAAAAGAGGCCGGCAGTACTTTGAAGAGAATCCAGGTGGGAATTTGAAATGGATGTGGAGCATGGTAGAGGGTCCCTGATTATCAACTTGTCTTATAAGGTACTGTCAATAGCTGAGATTTCTTTACTTGAAAGAGGACTAACTTTTGTGCCAGCCGAGAAGTCTGACTTTTCGGAAGTTGCTATTAGTTTGAAAATGTTTACTAAGAATGTTTCTCTAAAAATGTATTTTAATGACAGAGAAGCTGTGGACAGTGCTTCGTTTTTAAAAAAGCCTAGTTTGCTTCAACTGCCTATTGACCCAGTTTTAGAAGTGTTTGGTAAAAAATGTGAAAGTGAATTATTCACTTTACTATCTGATTCATCCTCTGGCTCTGTTAATGTAGCAGGGTGTGACTTCTACAATTTAACTAGGGAAGAAAAGGCTGCTCTACTAACTTTACAAAATGATGATATAATTATCATTAAGAAAGCAGATAAAGGAGGAGCTACTGTAATACTGGATCCTGATTTTTATGTTAATTCGATTTTTTCTATGCTTAATGATTCTAATGTGTATGACAAAGTTGACCATGACTATATATGGGATATACAATGTTTAGTTTTCTTTACAGTTTGTGATTGTCTTGATAACTTTCTTATTGCTGATCAATTAGCACAGTGTTTAAATGCTGAACACCCTGTGATACCTGTTTTTCATGGCCTTCCTAAGGTGCACAAAAACCCTCTTTCACCACCTCTTAGGCTTATTGTTTCAAGTAGGAAATAGCTAACTGAGCCTTTTTCAATTTATATTGACAAGCAGCTGTGCCCACTTCTTAATAAAGCTACCACAGTGCTCAAGGATACTAAACATTTTCTTAAGGATTTACATCGGTTTACAAAGGACTATGCCTCTGATTTGAATAATTGCCTCTTAGTCACATTGGATGTCAAATCCTTATTTACTTGTATCCCTAATTTGGATGGCATCAACATGATAAAGTCATTCTTAACTAAATATAGTGACTATAGTGTTAAGCAAATTGATCTTGTATGCTGTTTTTTGAAGTTGTCCTCGAGAATAACATCTTTATGTTTCAGGATGGATATTATGTACAGAAAGTTGGCATAGCTATGGGTACTTCTTGTGAAAATAGCTATGCCAACATGGTGTTAGCTCAGTGGGAAGAACAGTTTGTTCTTAATAGTGTATACAAGGCTTCGCTGTTGTTTTACAAGAGGTATGTACATGATGTGGTCCTGCTTTGAGGAGGGACTGGATGCAGTTCCTAGCATTTGTTGAATATCTACATAATACCACTTCATTCCTGAAGTTCACCTGTCATGTTTCATCTGCAGAAATTATTTTTCTTGATGTGCAAGTGACTAAAAATATGGAGGGCGACCTTGTAACTAGATTGTACAGAAAGCCTTGCAGAAGAAACAATATTATGAAGTGTGATCGTATGCATCCATCTCATGTATGCAGGAATATAATGAAAACTCAAGGGATGAGGATTCCCCATTTAAACAACACAGAAGATGGCTTTAGTAATGATTCAGATAAATGATATACTGACTTTGCCTCTAGGGGCTATAGTACAAGTGAGATCAGTACACCGTAAGGGATGATATAAAAGTTTTGAAGTAGACCTCGGCCCTTCCCTATTTTTCAGATGGGATAGTAGATGATCGCAATTCTGTTACCAGGAAACCTGACACCATGCCATTGGTTCTACCCTATGCTAGTGATTTTAGGAGGGTTAGACATGTAGTGGATGCAAATTGGGGCATTTTAACTACAGATGATAGGATTAGAGACATAGTGGTTGTTAAACCCAATTTTACTTATAAAAACAAGAAATCTCTTAAACGTCGGCTGTGCTATAGGGATTCTAAGTTGATGCATACAGATTTACCTGTTAAAGATCAGATTGTTGGTACTCTACCCTGTGGAAACTGTAGACATTGTTCCTCTATTGATACAGCCAATGTTTTTATACATCCTATATCTAGACAGAAATTTATGTTTAATCTGTATGCACACTGTAGAACTATAAATATTATTTATTTAGCTACATGCACTGTATGTGAAAGTTTCTACTTAGGAAAATCAAATAGAATGCTCTATGAACATATTCATGAGCACAAATATGCTATTAAAAGAGCAGATTTAACAAATGCCCTAGCTGAGCATGTTTTTGAATCAGGCTCTTCACACTACTTTTAGGTTTAGGATGGTAGAAATTGTGTATTAAGGACTAAGAGGTGGTGATTTTGTTAATTTTATTGAAGAAAGGGAACAATATTGGATTTGTAAGTTGTGTGTAGATAGGAAGCCAGGGTTCAATGACAGGGTCTCTTTAAGGTCTGTCTTGAATTCCAGAGATTTACCTGGATGATTACTGCATTGTTTCTATTGGCTGTGTAATAATATATTAGCTTGAATTGTATGATGGTTTTTTATTCAGTCTGATGAAGAACCTTGTGTTTGAAAGCACTTAATGTGTGGATTAAAACTGCTTTTATTCAGACCACCTTGGCTTTTGGAACTTCTTTTTGTTTTTTACTTCGAAGAATTTTACATAATTTGACCAACTATACCACTGATGAATATCGCCAAACTATAAGCATGAAATGAAATGAATGCAATGATAAACCCATACATGTGTAAGTGTGTGTGTGTGTGTGTGTGTGTGTGTGTGTGTGTGTGTGTGTGTGTGTGTGTGTGTGTGTGTGTGTGTGTGTGTGTGTGTGTGTGTGTGTGTGTATGTATCAAATGACTGAACTCCAGCCAGTCAAAAAATAATAATCAAAACCCAAACCATCAGATCTCTGAAATGGGCTTTACCATGGTACCTTTGGGAGGTGTGCCCCATGTTTGAATTACAATCACCTACCTTACTCTTTTTATTATAAATATGGAAGGGGTGCTAGTCTCATGCACTACTTGAGCAGTCCAACGACTCAAAGCTCAGTAGGATGTACTTCCAGTAATTACTATCTATCTATATCTAATGTTATATATATATATATATATATATATATATATATATATATATATATATATATATATATATATATATATATATATATATATATATATATATATATATATATATATATATATATGTATATATACACATATGCACATATATATGGAGAGAGAAAAAGTGAGAGAGAGAGATACATATCTACTAATATATATAGACAGAGATAGTTATATTATGCATTTATATGTGTTTATAGTTAAAATGTCTTTGTTTCACCAATTTGTAAGTGAACATAACTTAGAAAAATCTTTCTAACTCAAAAAGATTATTGCATATTTTTTCACCTCAACTAGTGAATCTTTTGATATTCTCAATGACTGCACTAACTTAAGAGAGTTACCACAGCATGTAAAAAATATGACCTAATTGTATCTCTACCTGTCCTACTGTGAATGTAGGACTTTACTGCAGCAGAGCACCTTGAAACACTACAGAATTCCATTTCAAGCCAAAGTGACTTATTCAATGACAGCACTGCTGCTTTCTCCTTTTTAATGCAACTCTGCCCTTAATTACCAGTCTAGTCATGTTGGCAGTAGTTCACATACTCTGTAGAGAATTTCTCATAAATTTACATTTCAATTGCCAATTCTAAAAAGGATAGCGTTTTATGAGCACATACATAAGCACAGACATATTCCCCAACTTACCAGAGCAAGATGTGGAAATGCTTTGTTTTAAGGCTCTTGAGTTTCTGATAATAAATATATTAACAGGATGCCAGCTTGTATTTTAAGTAGTTAACATCTGGATAATTTGATTGTGTTTTTCTAATCAAGACTGCTGAAATTTCATGCTGTTTTAATAAAAAAAAATGACAAAGAGCCAACATAAAGGTGAGTTATGAACCTTGAAATAGAGCACTGACAGGAGTACACAGGCTTATTATATAATGAACTGTGTGATAATTATACTGAGATTATAAAATCAAGTGATCAGCATTTCTCTAAGTTATTATTTGCATGTTTCCTTTGGGATTATCCTGTCCTAGGTTAACCAGAAGAGGCTTTCTTGTGAAAGAATAAATGACTAATTGAACAACATCCATGCTAAAGATGTCAACTCAAAAGTGTGCATAGATAAAAAGCTGAAATGTCAGAAAAAGGGCATATTTATTCACGTGCATCTGCTTCCACAAATACACAACAGAGCAGCATTATTTTCATTTCTAACTAAAATACCCTAAATAAGAGCAAAATAAAGCACACTACAACAAAATAAACAAGTTTTCATAGGTGAAAACTGTGTGATAAAACTCATTGCGTGTGATTCTTCAGTGTCTGAACACTTTGTTACATAAACTTCTTTCATACTTGAAATTCAAAGGGGCACATTTACTCAAGACATTCTACTGCAGTCATAAGGGTAAGTTACCGAAGAAAAAAAAGGCTAAATAATAGTTTGTTCCGGTCCCCTTCAATAAATACACATTACACCGAATGACGTTTGACGATCTTTATTAACTTCCATAACATAGCTTTGATAAACCAATATTTATTAATCACAACTGAGCCTAATAGGTTCATAGGTCCATAGGTTCATAGGTAGGTACTAGGCTATCTGACCAAGGGCATGTATAAGTCTAGCCAGAGTGTGTCAGCTTTCACCACCCCATTGATTAATTAACTGAGCCTCTGTCAAGCAGAGCCAATGAAGTGATCCCAGGGGTGTATTTTGTTTTACCCATCCACTCGTCAAGGCTTCTCTTGAAGACTGTTACTGAGGGGCTCTGCCTAATGTAGTTAGGAATTTTGTTCCAAAGCATGGGGAGTCTCTGTGACAGGAATCTATCCCTCCATCATGTTCTATTTATTGTTGTGGTGAGGTTTAGCTTACTAGAGTGCATGGCTCGCAGTGACTTGGATTTCTTTAGGTGGAGCATGCCCATCAATTCTGAGTTGGACATGGCTTTGTAAGTCAGGCAGAGATCACCTCTGAGTAAGCGAAATGTCACTGAGTACAGCTGGAGTTTTTTCAGTTGGGCTGCATAGGACATATGTTTGAGGCCAGTAATCCTTGTTGTGAGATGCTTTTGTGGTCTTTCCAGCTGTTGGAAGTGTCTTGTGAGGTACATCCCAAATGGGGCATTGTACGCTATGAAGGGTCTGATGAGTGATGAGTAGAGGGGCACTATAACCTCTTTATTTCTAGATGTGAACCCCTTAGTAATTAGATGGACCACATAGACGGATTTCCTAACTACTTTGGCAATATGATTGTCAAAGGAGGGATTACTATCTACCTGGGTCCCCAGATCTCTTATTACCTCTTCTGTATTAAGGGGGCTGCTGCCTATGTGGTAATTTATGGGGTGTTTTGTTTTTCCCAAACAGGATGACTATGCATTTTTTGGCATTTAGCTTGAGGCCATGACTTTGACACCAGGTGTCTGTCTCGGTAAGGCCTTTCTGAAGGATGTCCATGTCAGCCGGAGAGTCAGTTACGGCTCCCAGTTTGCAGTCATCGGTGAACGTGGTTAGCCATAGTCCTCCTGTGTTTGCCTGTACTTCTGAGAAATATATGCTGAACAGTAGGGGTCCCAGAACTGAGCCTTGTGGGACACCACTTGTGACTGGTTTAGAGTCAGACCGAGAGCCTGCTATTCTTACCGTGTGAGTTCTGTCTGTAAGCCAATTGGCAACCCATCTTGTGATGTAGGGGTTTATGTTCAGGCTGGTGAGTTTTTCTATATTACCCGAGTGAGGAATGGAGTTGAACGCCTTAGCGAGATCAAGGTAGGCTGTGTGAACCACCTTTCCCTTGTCTATGGCCTTGGTGACTGTCTCGAAGAAGTCAACCAGGTTTAGTAGGCATGATCTGCCCTTAACAAAGCCGAACTGGGTCGGGTCAAGTGTTTGGAGATTCCCAATGTCTTTGTTAATGAGTTCCATGATGATGCACTCCATAGCCTTGCAGACCAGGCTATATATATTATTTATATAGCTGATTTTAATCACAGTAAAAGCACCCATGTAATGTTAATCAGGACAGTGTGATCTTACTCATCCTGACCCAGTAAGCAGCGTGCATACCTCCACTCACTTACTTTACTTATGAAGCAGCGTTCAACAACTCACTTCATATATCATTTATTGAATTACACCTCCAAACAAATAAGTAGCACCCTTACCTCTGCTCGCTTATATTTACCACTTAAATATCCATCACCAGAGGGGGATCAGAAGAGGTCAAGCCTGTCCCTCTTCTCTGCCCACCAGCCTGACCAGGCTGTTCCCCCTCTCTCCTACCAAACTTTTAACGTAACCACCCATACAAATAGAGAGGGATGATTCAGCCAAACATTTTGTGTACCCATCTTTTATAAACCCAACTGGAAACTTAACAGCAACCCTAGAAGCCCTATCATATGAGTATCAAAAACTGCCACTTAACAGTTAAACCAATTATCCCATTCCCAATACTAAAATAACCATGTCTTTCCATAACTTCTGCATATTGACTAACTTCTCATTCAAACCTCCAATATTAAACTTGTAATGCACTCCAAAACATTACCTACCCCAGGCAACACCAAATTTTAAATCCAATGCCATGTAAAACCACACAAGGACAATTGCCTACCATCATCTTAACAACAGCCCTATATATCATAAAATCCAAAAGCAATCCTGCCATCCTTCCAACTATCCAGTACAAGCATAGGACATAACCATCCTAGCCTTTGAGAACCCTCAAAACCCTTTTGGTCTGACTAAATACAGCCATAAAATAAATGCCACAGAAACTGTCACCCCTTGAACTCCATATTCCCATGCCAATCCTCTCCCCAACAAAATCTATCTTGACAATAGTCAAAGTCTGTCCATCTTCCTTCTCAACCTACCCTGACCCTTTGACCAATGATCACTAGCCAAATTCACTCAGCCTTGTCACTCATGCAGCTGAAGTAGTCACAGCTACATCCTCCTAACCAACTGAGCCACCGTACCTTGCTCCCAAGCCTGTCAAACAACTAATTCATTCCATCAAAATACCTCCCGCCGACCGCTGTAACCCAGACCTAAGTAAGCTAGCCTTGCCAATACCATATGTTTGTCTTATAAAGAGGTGCCCCAAACTTCTGCAACAAGCCTCTAATTTTAAAACAATGTGATACACCTCCACAAACAGACAACACAACCCATCCCACAGCCACCTTACACAACTGAAGTGACCCTAATCTCCAACACCCTCTAAACCTAGTCAATGTTAAATTAAAACTCCAGATACTCCACATCTCCAATCATCCCACTGATCTCTCATCCATTAAACCACAAACATCCCCCCTAAAACCCAACACCTCCTATAAAACTTGTAAACAAATGCAAATCTCCATGTGCAATATTCCAAATATTCAGCACCCTATCCATCTGCCCCAAGGGGCCATCCCAGTGAATTAACCCAAAGGCCACACAATGGTAAACTACAGCAACAACTTATTAACCCCTACCAAAGTAATATACTTAAACTGGCCAACCTGCAATCTCAGTAATCTATAACTCTCCCAAAAAGCCACATTTGAAATGAAACACCCAATACACACAAAACCTCCTTATCTCACTACTGAACTGGATGGGTGACTGTAAACTCACCTCAGGATTCCACCCATGTCCATCAAAGGACAATATGAGCAGTATGCAGAGATAAGAATTTAACTTGGCTAGTCTACAAGGCCCTAAACCAATAACCTCAGAGCTTCCTATGATCCTATTATTGTAGTGATTCTACCCCACCCATAAACCCCAAAATCGCTATAAACAATCCCCCAGCCCTGCACTACCTTGCCCAAAACATACCTTCCTCTGCAACCCCTTGTGTACCACTCCAACCATCAAATCCATGCAAGAATCTATTACCTTTTGAAGCTATTTCATCAGGGCACTGACCAGCACTCACCCATCTCTGATTTCCTTGTTCACCACCCAAGCAACCAGGATATCCATCGAAACAGACTCCATCACTCTGTCTCCTCGTCCTTCAGGTCACCAACAGCAGCACACTCAATTCTGACCCTCTGCAATCTTCAAAAAAAAAAAACAAATTAATCACCTTGTCTTTACCAGAACAGAAACATCAATGAACCTCTAACCGTGTCTATGTAACAAATACCTTCTCACTATGACCACCCCTTTAAAATCTACCTTATGTTATCTGTCAGATATGAGAACCTCCAAGTCATCACATACATAAATCTGCCATGATTTGCTAGGACGCCACAATTTGTGAAAGATGGGCCAACTATGGAGCAGAACCATTGCTCACTCTGCACCCTGCCCTTTGTGGCCTCATTAGCACCACTCTGGTAACCAACATCCACTGCAAGATCCAACGTCTACTGCCTCCATAATTCTGGTCATCTACCTAGGACCACTCTGTGCCTCTCCACCTACAAAATATATATAAATTCATGGCACACATGTAACCACCACTTCTGAATGACCACACCTTAGACTACTATCAGGAAGTCAAGAGGTGTGTTCCTGTCCCCCAAATGCAGCACTCACAGTGCCAGAAACCAACAAAACAGACAAAAGGTGACAAGGAACCTGCTAGCCAACTAACTCCCAGCACAAAGCACCGGTCTCCATCCAAGCTCCAAACCCTACGTCCATCATTGCCCTGCCAGCCAGCAAAACCCACTTGTCCACCTTTAACTACCGCCCGCCCTCTCTGGTCTCATGCGCATATCAGGAAACTTAGATTGCATAGAAACAGACACTCTCCTAAACTGAAAAACATTAGCACTGGCATTCACAAATAGTTATGTTACTCGCCCCCTTTATTCAATGATCTTTCTCAGAACTGAACATGTTTAAATATGCTGACAACTGTAGATTACAATCCACTGCAACAAACTCAGAAGCTTAAAATGCACATTGAGTCCTTTGCATTTAAACAATTACTGCTCCTCTATATTTTTATTTATTAATACTAGAAAGTGACCTTGGTGCACTTCAGTCTTGCCTACATTACTGCAAACTACCTCATAAACCAAAAATGTCTAAAATGTATGTCTTATATCTAATAACATACTTACAAAGCTCATAAGCCAAGTCTGGACAAAGCGGTATACAAAAGTGGACCAAAACCACAAAATACAGATGATCTCCAAATACTCCTACCTTTAGAGAGCCAACAAGATACTGGCTCTGCATCATGAACTTTCTGTATAACATGAAGTCTCAAAGTCACCAGCATGCCCTATGTCCAACTCCAGACTTCAATAACTTGCTGCTGATTGTCCAAAAACCACTTTATTAAAACAGCCAGCGCTATGAGGTAAAGCCTAGCCACTCTGCAAAATCAGCACAGTCGAAAGGTGTGGACACCTACCCACGCTACAGCGAATGTGCTCCATACCCACGAAAAAGAAGCTGCCACATTTTCACACTGCAAACTCAATACACGCGGTGCAATGGTCCCGGGATCCCAAGGCCAAATCCTGACTCCCAAACCAGGTCAGGGACAGACCCCAAATGCAGCTACCACCAACCTCAGAAACTGGAGAATCATCTGACTACCAAATATAAGGTGATGAGGGCACCCATACATGTCAAAGCTATGCTTATAATACAACAATACCAAATTAGGCTCCTTAATACAAATTGAGATTTAGATAAACATGTGTGAAAATGCAGTTCTCCAGTGTTTCTCCCAAAACACAAATCCATACGCGTATATTTCACACCCACAAAAAACATCTTAGTGGAATGCATATTCACACACGTACATTTTCTGTCTCTGTTCAGAGTAGTAATCATATGGATGCTACACAGCAAACCACTGCTGACATGTTACCAATACTTTCTTAATGAAAATGATAATCAGTGTTCAGCTAACATTTTCTATACTAACATATCCTTCTCTTCATTTTGTAAAGTACAGTTTCT
Source organism: Protopterus annectens (assembly GCF_019279795.1). Classification (NCBI taxonomy): domain Eukaryota; kingdom Metazoa; phylum Chordata; order Ceratodontiformes; family Protopteridae; genus Protopterus; species Protopterus annectens. Next base: position 292,989,418 of record NC_056738.1, on the reverse strand, counting down.
TTGCTTTACTCCCTGCTTGAAGTAACTATAGAGTTCTGCCTATCGTGCACAGCTACTGCTACTGTAACAGATTATGCCTAAACAAATGAATATTATATAAAAGCACCGAGTCAAGATGAATATGACAACTCTAATCATTTACATCTCTTTGAAAGTCAAATATGAGATGGTGTAATACACAGAATATAATAAATTCAAACTGAGCAGTGCCGAAATACTACGTTTTTTAAGTGCCATTTGTTTTATTTATTAATATAAAGGAAACCCCAGTGTATCATTTAAATGCCATGCACGAAAGTTCATCATAGCAAAAAAAATAAAAAGACACTACTTTCCAAAAATTTCCAGTATCGGTTAATTCATTTTGTGGTTAAACTCTCTATTTTAGCCCAGATATATGTGCACTTACTTTCAAGGAAAGCATTTTGCTGCAGCATCTGGCTTAGACACAGAGAATCTGACAGAAAATTGTAACCGCTATTATCGCAGCCCACAAAACAGCCATCACGGTTCCCCAAAGCCCCCCAAACCACCACTGAAAGAAGTCGAGGCTAATAACCATATTTGTATTTATTTATTTATTTATTTTTTTTTGTAGAGATATAACCAGTGGTGCTCATAATGAAAGAATCTAATACCAGGCAACACATGGGAACCTGCACCCCAAATAAGGACAGTGACAGTTTTTTTTTTTTTTTTTTTTTTTTTTTTTTTTTAACATTGAATAACCAGAGTAAGAGAAAAATTCAGGTTACATCTGTATGAAGTCTGTAAAGGAATTATCTGTCATTCCATAGAAGAGAGGTATGCCTCAGACACATACTTCTCCTCTAAACCAGGGAACAAAACAGCCAATAAATACAACTGCTTAGTACACATACTGGTAGTCATTTGACCCTCCCCCCACATGGTAGTCATTTGACCCTCCCCCTCTTGCACTGTTCCTCCCATAGACAGTACAAGGATACCTGCCAACACCACAACAAACATAGCTGAGCCCTACGTAGAAATGCTGATAAAATAAGTTTAAAACAAAACTTTATTAAGCAAACAACCCATAGAAATTTTTAAAATAAGATTGCAAATTCCACTCGTAAACTTCCTGAGTAGCCAAAACGTAGCTGTACCTTCCTAATTCTGTAGTTGTGCTATGCGCTTGTGCGACCAACAGCAATCACTCGCAGGCATCTCCCAGTCTCAAAAACCTGCTTCTGCTATTAAGACGAGAGGAAAGAAAGCAAATAAAATCATTCACTGTACCACAACAACCACTGACCACTAACTTTCACTAATGACTCAATGCCAAAACAGTCATTCTGCCAGCAAAAAAAATAAAACCCCTGGTTGCACAAGAGATGCCCTGCAAAGCACTGAATCCCACAAAAGCAATCAGAAGGCATTATAACCATAAAGCCTACAAAAAGCCATGAAGTCCTCCAAGACACCAAAATGAAGAAGAGAAAAAAAATCTGGACATCCACCCCCTACCCTACTAGCACAGTATAAGCAATCAACCAGTGAACATACTGTGAAGAAACCTCACAGTCAGACATGCAGTGAAGAGAAGATAACACCCAGGGATAGAGAGGGAAAGAGCAAAAAAAAAATTTCACTTACACAGTACCACCATGCCTCTTTAATACCAGAGGCCTACCTGTCAAAAAAAACTACCTACAGGTTGTCTCGGATGTAACCTTATCTTAGCAAGTTTGCACCAAAATGTGATCCCTTACCCAGCTACACTTGCCTAAACCCCTTAAGCCCCTCCCCCTTTACCTAACCTTTTAGTTAGGTATAAGGGTTGACATTTCCGTATCTTTAATACTTAGAAATGCATGCACACGAATGGACACCTGTTAACTAAATTATTGAAAAACCAACTTTTTTATTTCTTGTCTTGTTGAGTGATGCTGCTAATATCAAGTTCAGATGCCTGAGAAAGACTATTTCAGAATCTGCATGCCAACTCGGAGATTATGCAAACACGAAGAAGGGGAAACCAGAAGCATTGCATGCTAGCAGCAGTTTCTCCTTTTGTGTAGCTGTGTTCTCAGATTTACTATAGACATATGTGTACGTGTTTATATATATATATATTGTGTATATGTATATATATATATATATATATATATATACAATAAATAAAAATAATTAAAAAAATATATATATATATATATATATATATATATATATATATATATATATATATATATATATTGTGTATATGTATTTTATATATATATATATATATATCTAATATATGTATATATATATATATATATATATATATATATATATATATATAAACATTCAAACTCTGTAACGCTCGAAGAAAAATAATGATATAACGCAAAAACTTCGGCTAAGCACAAAGGAAAGTAACATAACCAAATCACTTGTACAAAAGAGACACGGAGAGCCAATAATTAGCTCTTTCATCCACTTTAATATTATGGACTTCTTCAGAATAATGAAAAAATACAGTTCGATTCACTTTAAGTAACTAGACTAGAACATGTAAAATGACATTCAGTTCTGTGTGCAAATCATAAGAGAGCATACTGAAAACAATGCATAATGTTAAAGGGAGACCAATACAATAAGAATGTGTACATATTTGAAATACAAGGACCCAATAGAAAACATGTGCTACTTGCACCATTTTAAGGCACACTTAATATTAAAAAATTCATTCAAGCCGGGAGGGGCATCTGCATGTATCCTGAGTTGCCATAGCAACTCCTTAACCTCTAAGAGTGTATTCATATCACCAAAAAAGGCAGGGGCATAATCAAGTACTACAAATGTAAAACTAGTAAACTGAGAACATGACACACTGTGTTTTGCTACTGCATTGCTAAAATCCTTATTTCTAATAGCAGCACAGTGTTCCTTTATTCTGGTGGAAAGCTTACGCGTGGTTTTACCAACATAAAATGAGGTGCAGGAAACACACATTGCTGCATATACTACATGTGTGGATTTACAATCAAAATGGTCATTATAATAAATGGAAAAATTATTGTGTTTAAACCTGTACGTGCTGTCCGTTAGAATACAATCAGATACTATGCAAGATCCACAAGTAAACATCCCTTTAGCAGTGATATCTGAGCTAGGGGAAAGCAGAAATGGAGGATCCCTGTTTTCAAAAAGAAATCTCAAGGACTTTGTTTTTTTGTATGTAAAACCAGGACAAACACCAAGCTTAAATGCAACCTCTTGACTAGAAGTCAAGATATCCCAGTTATTATAAAAATCACTTTTAATAAAATGGGAATACCTGCAAATAGGGACTGGTAAACAAGTGTACCTGTCCTTTTCTTTGTTATCAACAATATTAGAGGAGTGTCCTGAGGCTGCATTTTGATAAGATAGAACCGTGGGCGTTGTCTGTGATTCATTACCATGACTGGAGTCTACACATATCAAACTGTCAGTAGTGTTAAAGTAGTTGTTTTTGGGTGAGAAGCCCTTCAAAATGATGTGAGGAAATTTAGTATGCCTTAAGAAACATATTTCAGAAAAAAATGGACTCTAGCAAATCCCTAGGATAGCCTCTATCAATAAGGAAACAACTAAATAACTTGCATTCATCCACGAAAATGTCATCATCGCTAATGACTCTTGACAATCTAATATATTGTCCCTTGACCATATTATGTTTCATAAACAGAGGGTGCATGCTAGAGTAGTGTAAATAATTATTTCTAAAAGTTTGTTTCCTATAAATGGTGGAAGACCATGACAGAGTATCTGAGTTAAAGGAAACCAGAACATCAAGGAAATTCACTTGTTTGCCATAAGCAGAAACACTGAATTTTACAAAAGGAATACTGTCCGATAATAGACTATTAAAAAAAAATAAGTCCTTTTCACCTCTCTTCCAAACAAAGAAGAGATCATCTATGTATCTTCTGTACAAAAACACCTGACTGGAACCCAGTAAGAAAACTAAGGAATTAACTTCCCACCAAGTCAACACTAAATTAGCAAAAGAAGGAGCCAGTTTAGCTCCCATAGCAACCCCTTTAGTTTGATGAAAAATACTGTTATTAAAATAGAAATAATTGTTGGATAACACCAGGGAAGTAAGTGTACAAATAGTATTAATTCTATTATTTATTTATTTATTTTATTTATTTGCTGTTGGTTAACCAGGATAGTCCATTGGGCCAAATGAACCCTTTTTCAATGGAGTCCTGGGGAGAAAAGCTCCATCAAAGATTACATGTTACAGAGATTTACATTACATAACATACAAGACATAACAAGGTACAGAGGTTACAATCAGAAAAGTTAAAAAACAACATTTTAAAAAAAGAAACAAAATTATATCTTAAAAAAAAGAATTTTTTTTTTTTTTAAAACAATTTTTTGGAAGTGAGTAGGTAGATGCAGAAGGTTTTCAGGATGACAGGGATTATTAATAAATTGATTACTAGCTGCAGTAGAGAAAGTAAGAGGTGGAAGACTGCAGAAAGTGGAGAATGATTATGTGGGGTGGGAGCAGGAGCATTCCCATGTGGATGTTAGGTAGGAGTGGAGTGATTTTTTAAAGGTAGGAAGGCTAGTGATGGTACGAATGGAGGGAGGGAGGGAGTTCCATAGGTGTGCTAGGGAAAAGGAGAGGAGGTTATGTCCTGGGGGCGAAGGGGTCTGTAGACTTCTATTAGGTTTTGATTAGTAGATCTGAGAAGTCTTTGAGTGTGGTGAATTTTATAGGTAGTGGACAGGGAGGGACAGAGGGATGGTTGAAAAATGAGTTTGTGTGCATATGTGAGCTGAGTATAGGAGAGGTAGTTGGGAAGTTCAAGCCAATTTAGTTTGTGGAGTGGTGCACAGTGATGCTTTGAAGATTTATTGCTAGTGGCGAATTTGGATATTTTATTATAACAGGTAGATAGTTTTGTTTTGAGAGATGATTGTAGATTAGTTAAAAGAGGGGCACCATATAGAAGTGAGGGTAAGAGAAATGTGGTAGAGAGAGTGAGTTTGGTAGCTGATGAGAGGTATCGCTTGTGTCGGTATAGCAGGCTGAGTTTTTGGTGGGTTTTTTTAATGTTTAGTAGTAGATGGGACTCGAATTTAAGCTTATCATCGATTTGAACTCCTTGTAGTTTGGTTTCAGATACCAGTTCAAGTGGTGTATTATTTTGACTGGTGATGGAGAATAGTTGTCTATCCAGTGTGTTGGTTTTAGAGGGGGTAAATATCATTTGTTTTGATTTAGCTGCATTAAGTGCAAGATGGTTATCTTTCATCCACTGTTCTGTGGTGGAGAAGGCATCTTGAGTCAGCTTTAGGAGAGTTGGAATGGAAGAGGCAGCACAAATGATTGTAGAATCATCCGCGTATTGGATGATGTTAGCATGGGGGATGGAGTGGTAGTAATCATTTACGAAGATATTAAAGAGGAAGGAGCCTAATATGGAACCTTGTGGGACGCCTGTGGGGGTGTTTAGGAAAGAGGAGGTGGCTTTTTTCCACTTGACAGCGTGTTGCCTGTTTGAGAGATAGCTGTTGAACCAATTGAGAGTTGAAGGTGATAGGTTTAGCTTTGAGAGTTTAGTGAGTAGTAGGTTATGGGAGATAGTGTCGAATGCCTTGGAGAGATCAAATAGGATGGTAGATACAGTGAGACCAGAGTCTTTAGCTTTATTCACAGTTTCAAGGAGTGATAGGAGGGCTGTCATAGTGCTATGATTAGGATGGAATCTGTGTTGAGTAGAAGTTAGTAGGTTGTTGTCTAATAAATAGGGAAGGAGTTGAAGATGGATACATTTCTCTAGAATTTTAGAAATAGGAGAGAGGATAGCGATGGGCCGGAAGTTGGTAATGCTAGTATTATTCCCTCCTTTGTGAAGGGGAATGATAAAAGCCTTTTTCCAGATTTATGGAACATGACCTTCTTGGATAGAGCAGTTGATTAGGATACTAATTGGGAGGGCGATAGCATCTGCAGCTATGCTGAAGAAGTGTGAGGGGATGTTATCGGGGGCATTGGTGCATGGTTTCAGCCTCTGCAGGAGTTTTTTTATAGTGGAAGTAGGGATTGGTTTCAGGGAAAATGTAAGGGGTTGAGAGGTAGTAGAATGATAGAGTGGAGAAGGGGGGTGTAGGGGGGGACAGGTGGAAGTAGGAGGTGGATGGTTGCATGAGAAGGAAGAGGTTAGTTTGGAAATACAGTCAATGAAAAAAGAGTTAAATTCGGAGGCAAGGTTATTGTCTTGTACATTTGGGTTAGGGTTTGGGTTTTCAGTTGCACCAGGTTTTAAGAGGGAGGTTATACCTCTCCAGAATTTTTGTGGGTCAGATTTGTATTTACTTTGGAGAGAAGAGTAGTAGTTTTGACGGTCTGCTGTAATAAGTTTTTTAACTGTGTTGCGAAGAGTTTTGTACTCATTAAAGGTAGTGGGAGATTTGTGCTTTTGATAGCGTGCCCAGGCTTTGTCTCTTAGTCGCATGGTTGTTAGTGTGCTTTTTGTTAGCCAAGGGGTAGTTTTGTTTTTTATTCTTCTGGTTTTAAGGGAGCCTGAATATCTAAAATATTTAGGAAAGTAGAATTAAAGTGAGTGATAGCACTTTCAAGGGGTAGAGTTTTTAGGGGGTGCCAGTTAAATGATTTTAAGGAGTTATAGAAGGCTTCTGGGTTGAAGTTTTTTTGGGATCTGGAAGTGACGTCATTATGGGTAACTTGTAAGGGAGAAGTAGTGTGTAGCAAAGATGGGAAGGTGGTCGCTTAGGGAGTCAGGAAGAGTTCCACTATCAGGGTAGTAGTGGGGGTGAGAGACTAAGATCCAGTCTATAATACTGCCAATAGTGAAGTCTTTAGAGGGCCTAGTAGTGGAGTTGATGAGTTGAGAGACATTATACAGGTTGATGCTAATGAAGGGGGTATGGGATTGAATGGAGGACCAATTGATGTTGGTGTCTCCCATGATGATGGTTTCATTAGATATGTTGGTTGAGAACCAGGAGAGGATATCTTCAAGTACAGAGATACTGTCGCCAGGGGGAATGTAAAGTGAGGCTATGCATATATTTTTGTGTTTATTTAATCAAAGTTGGGCTAGTATTAATTCTGCATTGTTGAATTGAGGAATAGCTTTATTGTAGGTGGTAATGCATAGAGAGGATGAGTAGTGTAGAGCTACTCCACCCCCTTTTTTTGGGTTTTGTCTGCCCTGCTAATGGAGTAGTTAGGTGGTACTATCTGCACATCTTTTATATGAGGTTTTAACCAGGTTTCAGATATGCCTAAGATATCTGGTTTGTTACGGTGTAGCCAGGCATGAAGGTTTGGAACTTAGATTGCTAAGCTTTGTGCATTAAGGGATACTAGTCGAATGGATTTAAATGTAGAGGGGGAGGTGTTTGGGCCTGGGTTAGGGTGAACATCCCCAGATAATAGTAGAAATGTTAGAATCTGCTTTATGTAGTAGGGGTTTTTGGTTTTTTTTCATAAGTTATAGGAGTTGTGGGGATATGTTTGGTAGAGTGCGGGTTG